>NW_022900934.1:17711451-17717384 GCF_012274545.1 Fukomys damarensis
CTAATAAGATTACTGACATTTAGAAATGGGAGGAAAGGAGCTAAAGGTGTAGGGAAGGTGTGATACGTAGGGGAAGAACAAAAAGGGAAAAGAAAAAAATGTGAGAGAATGAAAAGATGAAAATAAAGTGTTTGTAGATGGGGAGGGGAGGAGGGGGTGAAGGGAGGGCAGAGGTAAGGGGAAAAAATGAGAATCAAGACTTGCCATGTAAAGGTACATGATCCCAACAATGAATGTAACTGTACTGTATCCCTAAATGTACCAATAAACTCAATAAAAAAAAAAAAAAAGAAACACCTTGTATCAATAGCATGAAAGCATCACAGCTTGTATTTTATTTGTTATTGTTTTGCATGCTTACTTTTTTTGAGTTTTTACTTCCCACTAGTGACTAATATCTATGAGGAAAGATGCCAGGTCTTCTGTCTACCTCCATATCCCCAGCATCTAGCTGCACAGTATGTGGTGTATGGTAGGTGATTGACAAATATTGAATGAATGAAATAAATTTGATGGGGAGGAAAGACCTTGATTCATATAAGTAAACCCTAGTACCCTGCACCTTGGCCATGCACCCAGAGGGCTTGCCAGCATTATGGCAGAAACTAAAAGACAGTTTGGAGGGAATTACTGTGTGAACAGATCCAATAGGCTTTTATGTCTGCATATGGCAGTCCATTTTGTGCCAGCTCAAGCGTAACAGAGATGCTTCCTACTCAAGAACACGGAACAGCCTGCCTTCTAGTGCCACAGTCCAGAGTTTCCACTCCAAAATCTGGTAAGGCAATGAAGGCCAAGAAGAGGTACTGAAAAGAGCACCTCCTGGGGACCTGGGCACCTGGAGTCTCTAAAGAGTCAGGCCATGCCCCTGGCCAGGGGGACTGCCCAGAGCAGCAGGAAGATGTGGTTCTGGAGCTTCTGCAATGCACCTGTTTGGGTTATTCCAGGGCCTACAGACAAGTAGGGGGTGCAGGGATGCAGAGAGGTGACTTAGGGTGCAAGGGTGGAAACAGTACCACGCTTGAAGGTCCGGGTTGGTCTATACATGGGGAAAAGACACTAAAGCCCTTCTCCCTAGAACAGCTGTTTCTGGTTTCACCTATAGGGAGGAGGGATCCCCATCCTAACTCATCTAAACGTAAAACATGGACTAAATGTGGGTGGTAATGCACAGGTTCACTGCATTAAAACTGGGTGATGAGGGTTCTTTATTACTGCTTCAAAGTGGGAAGCAGAACAAACTTCTGCCTGTGTCATATTTTGCTCAGTGTCCTTTACACAAGCACAGCTCTACACAAGAAAGCACTTGCTCCACATTTGTAGACTATTAATGTGAGCATCTCTACTAAAGAGACATTATCATAATTTTAACATACAGGAAAATGAGATTCGGAGACAGTGGAAGAACAGCTTTGCTGATGTCAAAAACATTTCCCACCAAACCCAGCCTTGTTTCTATGGATTAAGAAAGAGAAGAGAAAAAGGTTAGGAGATGAATTGGAACTTGGTTCCAAGTAGAGAGGAAAAGAGAAAGGAAAGAGAAAGAATCTATCAGAAGCCCGGTGATAGATTTTTATTTGAATCAAGTTACAAGGGTAGAAAATGCCATTTTAGTGGATAAATGTGTACTCTGCCTATGGTCAAGAAGTGAACATTAGGTATCTTTTTGTTTCTTTATCTGCCATGGCAACGAGAAAGCTTAGAATCAGATTTATCACTTGAGTAACAATAACCTCCAGAGTCTAGAAGGACCTACTCCTTCCCTTCTCAGAGGAAAGTGCTTTCTGCTTTAGGTTTCTCTCTGCCTCGTGGAAACACCCAATCCTCACCCTAAGCTGCATGGAAGACTCTTCACATATTGCATTAATTGGCTCGCTTTTTGATTCCTTACATTTCACTAGCCCTACTCCGATCACGGGAGTAATATCAACTGTAATTAGGCATCGTAAAGACAATGATTTCATTAACGCTCCTCTAATGGACTCAGACATGTACACAGCAAGGTGTTATACAGCACAGTCAAACACTTTATCACCTTGTGATAATTGGAGTTGCTGAATTACAGTAACAGAGCAACTGAAGGTAATTTCCTATTTGGCCAAAGTTGTCTGACCTCCCCCAGGCTTCCAATTATCATATTTCTTCTTGGAATCAGATCTCCCTTCTACTCAAAAGCTGCTGCAAGATCCAAGCTATTACAGCAGACTCTAAGCTTGCACAGGAGCCATGAAGCTCTAATTTTCTCATTACACAACCTCATCTGTCAGCTATTTACTGGCAAGCCAGCCCTGTTCTTTGGTTCAGGTGATAAATAGGCTTGAACAGCTTAGCGAGCACAGAGGCAAATAAACATTTGAAAATGATAAGCCCTGAGAATCTTCTATCAGATAGTGTTATGGGTCAAAGAAAATCCAAGCAAACCACAGAATGAAACATGGAGAAGAGGCGAAATCCAACTTACCCCCTTTCACTCAGCATTGCAATGATAGCATAGGAAATTTCTCCCACTGCACAGATGTTCAGATTGGTCTTTAGATAATACTGTTAAACTCAGCAAAACAAGCTAATAAAATAGCAAGGGCTGTGCTCTCTTCAGCAGCACATATACTAAAAAGGAAAGCAAGGGCTACCATTTCTTGAGTACCTAGTAGGTGTGCTACAGTGTGTGAAGGATTCAAATATCCTGGGCCCAAAAAGAAATCAGGAGAACAGTTTATACTATGAACAGTCACTTCAATGAACATTCTCATTGAATGAGACTAAAAAAAATCTCCAGCGTATTCTAAGCATGATAAAAATATTGCAGACCAACTTTCATTCATTCATATGAATGGTTCAATGCCTACATTGAACCAAGTCCCACAACAAACATCAGAGATGCGATCATGAATGACACAGATATAATAAGAGCCCTCAAAGTGTTTATAATCCAGTAAGATAGATATTAACAAATCAATCTACAGAAACTGCAGCAAAGATTCTTGCCATTGCAATGAATATAATGATAGAAAACTAAAGGTTCTATAAGAAGATAGAATAAGGGGGCATAGCCTGGTATAAGGAGAGGTCAACACAGAAGTAGTCTTGAGGTTTCAGACTCAGAAATTAGCCAGGTGAAGAGGTAAGAGGAAGAATGTTTCAATGATGAGGAATAGCATGGGCAAATGCTCTTACACAGTTAGGAGCATAATAACCAAGGTAAGAGCTTAATGGGCAATGATGGAGACATGATACAGACAAGATCATATTGGACCTTATAGAGCATGGTAAAAGAATGAACATCAAACAGTGAGCATTACCTGAAGGACTGACAATTACTCAGTCAGGCATTGGCTCTGAATGAGCAATCACCATGAGTTAAATGACTTCTGGATGGATTGACCAGTAGCCAATCCACCCAGAAATATTTATTTAAGACTACTGTATGGAAATCATTTCTGCTTTCATGGAAAAGACACAATAAATTGCTTACCACCTTCTGGTTTTTGAAATGAATGATTTAGCCAAGCATGATGGGATACCTGTAATCCCAGCTACTCGACAGACTGAAGCAGGAAGATCACATGTTTGAGTCCAGCCTGGACAGCTAAGTGAGAGTCTGTCTCAGAGCAAAAGTATTTAAAGGTCTGGAGATGTAGCTCAGTAGTAGAGCACTTACCTAACGTGTGTGAAGCTCTGGATTAAATTCCCAGTACCACAAAATAAAGAACAATTTAGACAGGGCTTAAAGTTCAGCAGTGTTTTGAAGGAGGATGAGGCTGGAAGTCTTGCAACATAAAGTACTAAGATAAATACAGATTTTTTTTTTCTAGATGAATCTACACTTTTTTCTTCTTGTAGGGGGGAAAATAAGAGCAGAGAGCACGGAGAAACTAAACTTATTGTCTTTTATCAGCCAGTCACTATGTTGGGTATTTTTATACATAGGTTATTTCATTGGATAAACAAAACCCTCGGAAATTAATTCAATGTAAGCATCTATGCTCACTCAGCCTCACATCATCAAATTATTCAATTATAAACACTGAAGATTAGAGATATTCAAAATTAATCAAACTGAGCTGAAGGTACCAATCATTGCTTTCCTATCCTCACCTTCATCTAAGACATTTTGCCCCTACCTACATCCTTGCTTCCATGTAAAGATCATCACCCGAACATCCCCTCAGCCACTGGTCACTCCTATAACTCTACTAAGTGAGGTGATAAAGTATCCCTACTGAGACTTTGAAATAAAAGATCCAAAGTTGGGGTCAATTAGGAAATGTCAAGAATTCAAAACTGAGGTCAGAGCTATACAGGTCACAGCTGAAAATGTAAGGAGAGGCGCACTAGACAATGGCAAGCACATCTGTGGGACTTGAGGATAATTTGTCTGTGAAATCTGTCACCTCATTGATTGCTGGGGTTGATTTGGTGGATCTAGCTGGCTAGACAGGTACACCTGTCCTCTGTTATCACTCCATATGGGTCCCTCCCGAAGAGGCACTCTTGGTGAAAGAGGACAACCTTCCCCAGTAGAAGGGGACCCTGCTTTGTAAAGGATATACAAGTAGCTGTGCTCCCCTGGCAGGACCTCCAAATAAGAACATCTGCAGAGAAATATAAACAGAGACCACCACCCCCAGGGAGGTGTGGAGGCAAGGGTAGTACAGCCTCATCCAAGACAGGGCCTAAACTCAGTTCTCTGTATTACAAATCATATTCCTTTGACCTGTGTTCATTTATCTACTGCTTTGTAACAAATCACCTCAAAACAGAGTGTCCTGAAAGAACAAAAATCATTTTATTCTTGCCTCCCACATTTTGGGGCTAGCTGACCTCAGGTAGACAGTTCTCACTGAGCCTCTCTCTAGTGGCTGCAGGTAGACAGTGGCCAGAGCCAACATCACTGAGGCATGGCTCATTCATACTGGGGCCCTGAGCTGGGAAGTCTCACACAGGTGGGGTAGAACACCTTGGGATCCTCAGGCATCTTTCTCAATCTTGACAAGCAATCATCACAAGGCATCTCTTGTAAGGTGGCTTCAGAAACCTGACAGTCTTCCAAGTTTCTTATATAGTGCCCTTGCTCCAAAGGCGCATATCTACAGAAAGAGCGAGGCAAGATCTTTTATGATCTACCCCAGGAAGTTATGAAGCATTGTATAACTTCTGCTGCATTGTATAACTTAGCCACAAGTTGTAAAGGCTACCTGGTAGTTAGGCAGTAGAAAATCAAACTCCCTCTCATGATGGGAGAGTTGCCAAAAAATTCCAAACATGTTTTTAACTACCAAGATGCACCTATACTTTGTTCCTTGCTCTTCGCTGCCTGTGAGACCTTCCTTATTTCACTAAATCAAAACATGTCTTACCAATGAAGTGGATTTCCTTATACAGTATCCAAAAAGTCCTGAATAAATCACAAGATACAGTTATAGTCAGAGCCAGTGTTCATGTCCAGATCTATATGGTTCCCAAAGCCCATGTTTTTTAACCTATTTTACACTGTAGTAATGAGCCTCTGGACCATCACGAAACATTACATGGATGCAAAGGTCAGCTGGGCAAGTCAGGGAAGGTCTAGGAAAGACTGCTGGAGGGTCTCACCCAGGACTGCCACCTAGTACTGTGTGAGTGGTTGAGCTTTCTGAAGGGCAATGCCTAGGAGACAAAGAGCAGATGAGAGGAGAGAACAATGCAAAAGATACCATAGGAGCTGCTGCTACCGCATGAATATGTTCTCCAAAGAGCATGCATTGGAAATAATCCACATGCCACAGTGTTGGCAGTAAGGCCTAACAAGAGGTGTTTAAGTCACAATAATGCTGCTACCATGGGATTCAGCCAGTTATCACAGGAGTGGGTTCCTCATAAAAGCACAAGTTCAGCCACCTCTTTCACACTTGTAAATGGAGAGAGAGAGAGAGAGAGAGAGAGAGAGAGAGAGA
>NW_022900934.1:17717542-17741983 GCF_012274545.1 Fukomys damarensis
CCTCATAAAAGCACAAGTTCAGCCACCTCTTTCACACTTGTAAATGGAGAGAGAGAGAGAGAGAGAGAGAGAGAGAGAGAGAGAGAGACTTTGGGAGAAAGCCTGGCTTTATTTCACCTCACATTCTTATTTCCAGGTATATAACAAAACTAAAAAACAATTTATGAGATACTTGTACACCCTATGTTCAGAGAAATATTATTTATAACAGCCAAAAAGTGGAAGACTCAAGGGTTCATCTACAGAGGAATGTGCACAGCATTTGCATTACTGTGGAGTATTATTGAGCCTGAAATTGTTAAGAAAGTTGGACATGTACTATGACACAGATCAACCTTGAGAATGTCATGCCAACTGAAACAGCAAATCACAAAAAGACAAACACTGTCTGATTTCACTTATATGAAAGTTAGTCAAATTCACAGGGTCTGAGTATAGCACTTTAATTTTGAAAAATGAGAAATTTGGAAATTGTAGGCAAAACAGTGTGAATGAATGCACTTAACACTACTGAAATGGATGATTAAAAATTGTTAATATGATAAATTTTTATGTGATGAATATTTTACTGAAAATTAAAATAAAGAATTTGTAATTATTTTATTAATTAAATCTAGAAAAACTGTTCTTTTTAGCATACAAGTAATAGGAAAACCCTTTCAAACAAGATTTAGAAAGTGTGCCACCATGTATCTTTCTGGAATTTAAAAACAATCTTAAAAATGAACCTCAACTAGCCAAGATTTCCTATAAAGTTAACTGTTCAACCTTTTTGTTATAAAAAATGGTGAGTTCTATAATCACTTAAAAAGGAGCTAAGTCTAAATTATGCTAGTAAGTTCATTAATAAAATAATGATGTCTAAAATATTCTTTAAAAAAAGAACCTAGTTCAAGACACATTATGTTAAAATCTAAGAAATTGAGAATAAAAACATAGCTACAATGTACAATAAGGAAAAAACATTAAAAATATATTATCATTTTAAAGAAAATTATCAGTTAAATAATGCTTTGAAAACCAGACCAAAAAATCACAACTTTAATTAAAATATATCTCCAAAATTACATTTTTAAGATAAAACAGTTTTATAGTAAAAATTATGCAAAGCAAAACAATGAGGCATGAAAATTAAAAGCATAAAACAATGCTAAAGATATTTCTTTACCAAATGCTCTCAACAGTAAGTGCCATGTGCTAAACTCCACAAATAGAAGATAAAATTCCAAAATTAATCCAAGACACAATCCAATTATAGAGTTTTCAAGAGCCACAAGTAAAATGTCCTTTTATGTTAGAAAGAAAAAGAAAATGTGTATTAGATAAATTAAATCTTTAAAAGTAGAGCACAAGGACCAGAGATTTAGCTCAGCAGTTTGATGGCCTGCCTTACAAACGCAAGGACCTGAGTTCAATCCCCGGTACCAATAAATAAATAAATAGGTAAAAGTAGAGCACAACATTCTTAACAGATAGTGTAAATTTAAAGCAAAAACAGGATAGGACAGATTGCTATCCATTGATAAAGTTTACATTTCATAAAGAAGATTCAACTGTCATTTCTTACACTGTTCTCACAGAAGAACAGGAGACAAAGACTTAAGTACAAGGACATGTGGAACATTAACTATGAAAATTGGCCATATAAATAATGTAAAGTCAAGTCACTGACTACAGTGGGCTTAAGCTTGAAGTCAAGAACAAATAATAGTACAAAATTTTCCATATATTTGGAAATTAGAAAATAAAATATACTTCAAACAACCCATAGGTCAAAGAACAAATCACTAAGGAAATTAGAAAATATTTTTATTTGAGTCATAATGAAACTAATAATTTCAGGCTAAAAATGAAGCCATGCATCCATTAGAAACAAAATCCAAGTTAACATCAATGTATAATGCATTCAATCTCAAAAATTTGGGAAAGGAATAGCAAATTGAGCTTCAAAAAAGATGTGCAAGAAAGTAAATAAGAAAATTAAAAATAAAAACTAGTGAAACCAGAAAGTATAATGCAATCGAGAACCTTGAGGTGGAAAAGGTTTTTAAAAGTCATACACAGAATTTTCAGACAAAGCAGGAAAAAACATAGTATGTTGGCCTGTAAGTGGTACCTCAGTTGACAAACTTAATTCTTTCCATGACTCTGGTCTGAAACCAAATTAATGACGAACTGAATCAAATTTCCTCATAAGGTCAACATTGAAACTAACCATTGAATTTGATTCAATTCTGAATTTGATTTGGTTCTCATCCAATTTGGTTTGGGATTAGAATTGCGGAAAGAATTAAGTTCGTGAACCAAGGAACCACTCTATTATAATTAAGAACTGTACTTACCAAAAACTTTCATTAAAATCATGAAAAGCAATGTTGAGAGAAGTTAAAGCAAACAAAAAATATAACCAACAAAGAGCTCATATCCATATAATATTAAAAAGGACTTCTATGAGTAAATAAGAAAAAGCCAATCAACACAATAAAAGAGTGGATAAAAGACTAGGCATATTCCAAAACAGAACTTCCAAATTGGCCTCACTCCTCAACAAATAAAAATATGATCAGTGATACTAGTCATCAGAGAAGTACAAATTCAAACAATAACAAGCTACCAGTACACACCCATTAGAATGGCTACAATAAAAAAGTTGATTGTGCCCAGGTGTTAGCATGGCTGATGGTATTGAAGGGCCTCCCATGCTGTTAGTGAAAAGATATGAGGACAGCTGTTTTGAAAGTTTGTACTACATTGCTGAAGTTATGTACGCACAAGCTCTTACCCATCAGTTTCACTCCTTAGCAATGCATGCTCATAGGAATCAAGAAAATCATAATATTTTAACAGCATTATACATAAATTTAAAAAACTGGATACAAACCATTTAACCCCATTTCACCATTTATCCATTATTAACTTATTAATGCCAAAGCTGGAGAGACCCATTAACAAAAACAATCATTAGCAGTCAAATGAACAAATAAATGATGGTATGCAGCTTAATAGAATTTAAAATTTACAGAATAGTCATAAAATAAACAGCAATCAAAATGAGCAAACTATAGGTGCATATTCTAAATGAACATCACAAAGATAATTAGAAGCCAAATAAGCCAGAAAAAAATGTATTGTTTGATTTATTTAAAGTTTAAAAACAGACTAACTATAGGGTTTAGGTATACATATGTAGGTGGTCAAAAAAGCAAAGAAGTAATTAATATAAAAATCAGGACAGTGGTTTATGTGGGGAGAAGAACAGCAGCCAAATAGAGACACAAAAGCTGTTTCTGCAATCCTGATAACGATCTATTTCTGGCTCTGTGTGGTGGGTACTAAGCGCATTTGTGATAATCATTGAACTGTGAAAACAAAAATTAGAAATAAGAATAAATGTTTCAAAATTTCATACGGGATGTGGCCAAAGCACTACTCAAGGGAAAATACTCATCATTATATTTTTTGCTACTAAACAAAAACATAAAATATTTGCTAAACCTAACCTCAAATGTTAACTGTAAAATATAAACTCCAAAAAAATCAAAGAAACCATACAATATTTACCATACATCACAGGATTGTGTGTGGCCCACATACATTTTAAAAAATTATTTAGGAAACTGAAAAATAGTACAATTTATAATACTGCTTCTTTAAAACTAGGGAGTAAACAAAATAAAACAAATAAACTTCTCATTAGTTTAATTATAGATACACAATTAACACACTTATCTTCTGGGTGGATTTTCTACCATAAGTAAGATGTAAACCTGTTAATTACCTGGGGCTACAGTTTGTATTCTGAAATGAAGTAACACATTTTGCATTGTGTAGCAGGATATAAAAATGCTCAGAATTCTCTCCCCCTCATTGTAGTCATATTTCTTGCAACTGGACTTTTTCACTCCTGGTATAAAGAGGTGGAGTCTACTTTGACTTGATTCTGGCCAAAACAATGTGGCAGGGTTGACCTTGTGAAGTTTCAAATCTAACCCCAAGAAGCCTTATCCACTCCTTCCTCCTCTCTCTTAGAATCTTGCCATAATCACTTGCATTGTCTGCAATGATGCATCATGTCTGGGCCAGACTTCTAGAAAATGGTCTCCCAGGCAGGAGACAAGCCAACTGAGCTGAGGTTAACCCTTCACAAGCCATCCCCAGCTGGCCAGTCAGCTGACTGCCTAACTAATAAAAAAACCTCCCAGCTGAATTCAGGCTAAATTGCTAACCCACAAAATTATATTTATTTTTTAAGGCACTATATATTGAAGTGGTTTGTTATGCAGCTTAAGCTGACTGACACACATTATGAGTCAATGATAGGTTTCACAACTTGAAAAATAATACTTTGGAACTAGGAAGAGTCAACATCCTTGAGTAGTTGAATATTATCAGAGGGGTGTGTACTTATGTCACATCCTGTGCTGCTTCTTCACTGTTGAATCTTGCAAACTAAGCTACAAGCAAAAGCATTAGGTCGAGTTCAAAAGTGACTCCAGGAGACTGGGAGGCTCAGAAGTGAGGTCATCAGGGCAAGCCCTTCGACCAAGCACCCCACAGGAGCCCAGCAGCAGCTCGCAAACCTCTGGTAGGGCCACCCTTCGACCCAGCGTGCCAGAGGAGATTCTTTTTCATGTCTTCCCCCCCTCCCCCTCCCTCCCAACTTGATCTCTATTACACTCCCTTTTTGTTCCTGATCCTATCTGAATTCAAATTTATTTTCTTTCTTTTCCTTTTCTTCTCTTTTTCCTTCTCTCAATTGCCATTAGTTTTAAAAGGAAGTGATTACAGTCTCTAGCCTCCCTATTGCTGTTAGTTTGTTCTGTTCCTGTGTATATTTTTGTTCTGTCTTCTCCTCCTCTCTTCCACATTTCCCTAAAGTTTGTTTGATCTTCCTGTGTCCTCTGACCTCACTTTATTTTCTTTCTTTTCCTTTTCTTCTCTTTTTCCTTCTCTCAATTGCCATTAGTTTTAAAAGGAAGTGATTACAGTCTCTAGCCTCCCTATTGCTGTTAGTTTGTTCTGTTCCTGTGTATATTTTTGTTCTGTCTTCTCCTCCTCTCTTCCACATTTCCCTAAAGTTTGTTTGATCTTCCTGTGTCCTCTGACCTCACTTCTAACCTTTCTCTATCCTATCTATCTCTCCCTCCCCAACTCCTTTGTAATCCCCATCCTGAAGGGTAAAGTTGCTATATTGAAGAGTTTATTCACTATAATATATTTTGTGCTGGTCCTCGATTTTGATTTAATTCACACAGTTAAAGTTTATAGATTTATAACTACCACGAATTGTCATTTTCTAAGCTGTGCTTGATGCTATTATGCTGCTGATTGTATCTCTTGGGCTAAGGTGTTGTAATTGATCTAATCAGTTGTCCTCCCTGAATGAAAATGAGATTGCCTCAGAGACAATAGAGACTCAAAACCTAAAGACCAGCTATATCTGGAAGATTGAAGTATTAAACCAAGGACAGGACCAACAACAAAAGTAGAAATGAGAAGGCATTTAAACAAGACACAAACACAGACTTCCACCCCACCAAAGGTAAACTCTGGGGGAAATGAGGTGGAAAAGTCTAACAGTCAACCATCTGGACACCCTGAACTGACAGCACAAAGTAAAACAACAGATAAATGAGGCTCTAGAAAAATTCAAAACAGAAACAATTTCCCAGATAACCACAGAGATGGTGAGAAGAATAAAAGACATGATTAGACACTCTAGAACAGAAACAGATTTTTAAAAAATAGATGAGCTCAGGACCATGATGGAAACAATGAATGCCCAGCATAGGAAAGAAATGGAATCCATGAAACAGATTCAAACAGGTATCCAGATTAAAAGCTCTATAGTAAGGGAGGGCAGGGACAAGGGGAAAAAATGAGAACCAAGACCTTTCATATAAAGGTACAAGATCCCAGTAAAGAATGTAACTCTACTATATACCTAGAATGTACCAATAATCTCAATTAAAAAAAACTCTATAGAAATAATTAGCAGCAGAATGAATGAATGTGAAGATAGGATATCAGATATAAAAGCTAGGATTGTGGTCAGTGACCAGGAAAAGAGAAATCTCTTAAAAACAGTAAGGTTCCATGAGAAATCAATCCAACAACTCTTACATGATGCAAAGGGCATGAAGGGTTCATTTGAATTTGTTTCTCTCACTATCGATAAGTTTATGTTTTTATTTTTAGTTTGCAATAAAAATATATAAACATTTACTATTGGTATTTCTATAGGAAGAATAACTAGTCATGGATTTGGAACTCACTAAATCCTAATACTCTTGTTATATTGAAATAATGTTTTATGGCATATCATTGAAATGTGGCATTTCTAATACGATTATTTTATATGACAAAATTCTGTAAAAAGATTTGGGAAATATATTTGGGATTTTTCACAATAAAGATTAAGTTCTTGTTGTTGTTTTTTTTTAATTTTTTTAAGTTAATTAATTTTATTAGTACATTTAAGGTATACAATGTAATGACATTCATCATTGGAAATTTGCACCTTTACATAATTCATCTTGGTTCTTACTTTTTCCCCATACCCCTGTCCTCCCTTCAACTCCTCCACCCCTCCCTATCTACAAAGACTTTGTTTCCATTTTTTTCTCATGTTAATTTCATTCCCATCTTTCTTTTCCTCTACTCCCATGTCCCTTTCCCCTTTGCAACTTTTCTTCCTATTTCACATTATCTATTATAACTTTTACTCCTTACTTATACTTGCAGTTTCCCACATGAGAAAAACTATTTGGTATTTACACATATGCATCCTATTTATTTAATTTAAGAGTATTGCCTCAATGTGCATCCATTTAGCTATAAATGTCTCTAGTTTCTGATTGTTTATGGCTGAGTAGTACTCCATTTTATTTAAAACACACACACATATACACACACACATTTTCTTTATCCAGTCTTCTGTTGATGAGCAATTGGGATGCTCCCAAGTTTTACCTATCACAAATTGTGCTGCTATGAACATGGGTGCACATATATCACTGTGGTATGATCCTTTTAACTCTTTGGGGAATAGCAGGGTAAAATGGGACCTCTAATCTTAGATCTTTGAGGTATCTCTGTACTGATTTCCATAGTGGTTGCAGCAGTCTACACTCCTACCAGCAGTAGAGCAGGGTTCCTCTTTCCACACAGCCCTGACAGCATTTGTCATTGGTTGATTTCACAATAGCAGCCATGAGGTAGAATCTCAGTGTTGTTTTCATTTGCATCTCTCAAATGACAAGTGATGTTGAACATTTTTTATTTGTTATTTCTACTTATTTGTCTGAGAAATGTCTGTTCATTTGGGATGCCCATTTTTAGAGTGGGTCTTTAAATTTGAGAGGTCTGACTTTTTTTAAGTTCTTTATATATTCTAGATAGTAGACCTGTGTCTAAGGAAGAGCTGGTGAAAACTTTTTCCCACACTGTGGGTTGTCTCTTCACACTACTGGTTCTTCCTCTTGAGTGCAGAAGCTTTTTAATAAGAAGAGATCTCATTTGTTGATTGTTTGTGCTAGTTCATGGGCGACTGAGGTTTTGTTCATAATATATTTTCCTACACCAATGTCTTCAAGAGTTCTACCTAACCTCTCTTCTGCCGGTTTAGTGTTTCTGTTTTAATATTTGGATCTTTAATCCATTTCTATTTTAGTTTAGTGCATGTTGAGAAATGTCAGACTAGTTTTAATCTTTGGCAAGTTGAAGCCCAGTTTTTCCAGCATCATTTATTGAAGAGGCTATCATTCCTCCAGTGAGGGTGTTTGGCTCCCTTTGGTGAAGATGAAGTGGCTGAGTGTGTCTGGACTTGTTTCTGTATTTTCTAATCTGTTCCACTGGTCCTCAGGTCTGTTTCTTTGCCAGGACCATGTTGTTTTTATCACAGCAACTTTGTAGTATAGATTCAAGTTGGGGATTGTGATACCCCCTACCTTGTCTTTATTGCCTAGTATTGCTTTTGGTATTCTAGGTCTCTTCTGGTTCCAAATGAATTTTTGGATTGTTTTCTCAAGGTCTGTGAAATATGTTTCTGGGATTTCAATTGGGATTGCATTGAATCTCTATAACAGCTTTGAAAGTATGGCCATTTTCACTATGTTGATTTTCCTACCCTGGAGCAAAGGATGTTTTTCCATTTTCAGATATCCTCTTCAAACTCTTTTTTCAGAGTGTTGTAGTTTTCAGAGTAGAGGTCTTTTGATTTCTTTCATGAGGTGGATGCCTAGGTTTTTCAATTTTTTCAATGCTATTGTGAAAGGAATTATTTGTCACACTTCTCTTTCAGTGAGTCCGATTTTTGTGTACAGGAAAACTTTTGATTTTTGTATGTTGATCTTGTATCCAGATACTTTGCTGAATTTGGTTATTAAATCTAGAAGACTTTTGGTGGAGTTCTTGGGGTCTTCTAAATAGATTGTCATATCATCTGCAAATAATGACAATTTGGCCTTCATTTCATATCTTTATTCCTTTTATTGCTTTCTCTTGTCTAATTGCTGTAGCTAATGTTTGCAAAACTATACTGAACAGGAGTGGTGATAGTGGACATCCTTGTCTCTGATTTTAGCATGAAGGATTTCATTTTTTGACCATTTAGTATGATATTGTGTGTTGGCTTTTCATAGATGGCTTTTATCAGATTGAGGTAGACACCATCTGTTCCAGTTTTTTGGAGGGTTTTTATCATAAATGTGTCTTGGATTCTGTCAAATACTTTCTCTGCATCTATTAAGATGAACATATGATTTTTTACCTTGGCTCTATTAATATAGTGTATTACATTATTGATTTTCATATGCTGAACCATCCCTGCATCTCTGAGATGAGTCCCACTTGGTCAGAGTGTATGATCTTCTTAATGATCTCCTGCATTCTATTTTCAAGTATCTTATTAAAAATTTTTGCATCTATGTTCATTAATGAGATTGGCCCACAGTTCTCTTTGGTTGGGTCTTTCTCTGCTCTAGGGATCAAGGTGATGCTTGCTTCTAGGAATGAATTCAGGAGCATTGCTTCCCTTTCAATTTCATTGAAGTATTTAAATAGAAATGGCAGTAGTTCCTCTCTAAATGTCTTGTAGAATTCAGCAGTGAAGCCATCAGGACCCTGACTTTTCTTAGTTGTTAATTTTTTAATTATGTTTTCAATTTCATTGATTGACATTGGGTTGTTTTGAATTTTTAGGCTATTTTCGTTCAACTTCGGTAATTCATACGTATCTAGGAATCTGCCAATTTCTTCTATAATTTCCATCTTATTGGCATATAGGTTCTCAAAGTAGGTATTGATGATCCTCTGGATTTCTTCTGAGTCTGTTGTAATTTCACCCTTTTCATTCCTAATTGCATGGATTTGGGCCTTTTCTTTCCTTTTTTAATATGATTGGCTAAGGGTTTATCAATTTTGTTTATCCCTTTGAGAACCAACTCTTGGCTTCATTGATTTTTTTTGTATTGTTCTCTTAATCTCCATTGCATTCATTTCTGCCCTGATCTTTATAATTTCCTCCCTTGTATGAGCTATGCATTTGTCCTGCTCTTCTTTTTCTAGAAGCTTGAGGTTCAGCATCAGGTTGTATAATTGAGCTTACTCTGTTTTCCTAATATAAGTATTCATTGCTATGAATTTGCCTCATAAAACTGCTTTCATTGTGTCCCACAGATTCTGATATGTTGTGTCATCATTGTCATTAATTGTAGGAACTGTCTGATTTCTTCGTTTAATTTCTTCTGTGACTCCTTGGTTATTCAGAAGTGTGTTGTTCAATTTCCATGTGTTTATGAAATTATTGCAGTTTCTTTTGCTATTGATCTCCAATTTCATTGCACTATGGTCTGATAATATACAGGGGATAACTTCAGTTCCTTTGTACTCACATAGACATGTTCTATGAGTGAATATGTGGTCTACTTTGGAGACAGACTCATGTGCAGCTAAAAAGAATGTATACTCTGATTTTGTGAGATGGAACACACTGTAACTAGTTCATTTGTTCAAGAGTTTGATTGAGATCTACTATTCCATTGCTTATTTTTTGTCTGATTGATCTATTTGTGACAGTGGGGTGTTGAGGTCTACCACTATTATTGTATGGGCACTTGTATAATTTTTCATGTCCATTAGTATTTGTTTTATATAGTTGGGCACACTTGTGTTTGGTGCATATATATTTATGATTGTCATCTCTTCCTCTTGGACTGTTACCTTTACAAGTATGTAGTGTTCTTCTTTGTCTCTCCTAATTAGTGTTGGTTTGAAATCCAGTTCAGATGCAAAGAGGATAGCCACTCCTGACTTTTTTGGGGTTCCTGTCATGTCCAATATAGTTTTCCACCCTTTGACTTTCAATCTATGAGTTTATTTTTAATTCTGTATGTGTCTTGTATGCAGCATATTGTTGGATCTTGCTTTACTCATTCTGCCAGTCTATTTCTTTTGATTAGTGAATTGAGACCATTAACATTGATGGTTATAACTGATATATATTGACTTATCCTTGTCATGACTTTTTCTTTTTCTTGGATTCTCCCCCTTTGCATTTAATTTCTTGTTGTGCCTAATGGATTCATTCTGCTGGGCTTCCTGGGGTTGTGACCCTCATTGTCTTTTCCTAGGATATTGTTTAAAGTTTTTTGGAGTGCTGGTTTAGTATTCATAAAATTCCTAAGGTGCTCTTTGTCATGAAAGTATCTTATTTCTTCATCAATTTTGAAAGATAGTTTTGCAAGGTACATCAATCTGGGTTGGAGGTTGTTTTTCTTTAGTGCCTGAAATACATCACTACATGCTTTTCTTCTTATGGGTTTGTTGTGAGAAGTCTGCTGTGATTCTGATGGGTTTTCCTTTGTATGTGATTTGTGTATTTCTCTAACTGCTTGTAGAATTTTGTTCTTCTATTGGGTTTCTGGAATCTTAACTATTTTATGCAGAGTGTAGATTTTTTTTTTTATCCTGGCTAGTTGGAGTCCTATACGCCTCACTTATCTGCATGTCAAGTTCTTTCCCCCTATTTGGGAAGTTTTCTGCCATTACTTCTGTGAAAAGTTTTTTCATTCCATCTGCACTCTCCTGTTTCTTCATTGACTCCAATCATTCCTTTTTTTAATTATTGAGTTTTTTGCTACATTTTAGGTATACAGTACAGTTACATTCATTATTGGGATCTTGTACCTTTACATGACAGGCCTTGGTTCTCATTTTTTCTCTTTATCCCTGCCCTCCCTTCACCCCCTCCTACCCTCCCCATTTACAAACACTTTATTTCCATTTTTTCATTTCTCATATTTTTTTTCTTTTCCCTTATTCCCTTTCCCCTACATGTCCCACTTCCCCTACACCTTTAGCCCTTTTCTTCCTATTTCACATTGCCAATTATCTCATTAGGATCATGTGTACTATTATAGTTTTTTCACACCAGAGAAACTATTCAGTATTTACACATGTGTGACTTATTTATTTCACTTAGGAGTATATCCTCAAAACGTATCCATTTCCTATGAATGAATCTAATTTCTCATTCTTTATGGCTGAGTAGTATTCCATATTATAGAAAACCACATCTTCTTTATCCAGTTTCCAACTGATGGGCAAATGGGCTGTTTCCAAGTTTTAGCTATTACAAACTGTGCTGCTATAAACATAGGTGCACATATATACTGTGATATGATTCATTTAATTCTTTTGGAAAGATACCCAACAGAGGGATGGCTGGGCCAAATGGAACCTCTAGTCCTAGATCTCTGAGGCACTCCCACCAACAATGGAGAAGGGTTCTTTTCTCCCCACAACCCCGCCAATATTTGTTATTGTGTTATTGCTTGATAGTAGCCATTCTTTGTGGGGTGAGGTGGAATCTCAGTGTTGTTTTTATCTGCATCTCTCGAATGACCAGTGATGTGGAACATTTTTTCATATATTTACTTGCTGCTTTTACTTCTCTGAGAAATGTCTGTTCATTTCAGATGCCCATTTTTGAATTGGGTCTTTATATTTGGGGGGGCTGACTGTTTTGAGTTCTTTATATATTCTAGATAATAGTTCTTTGAGGACCAGCTGGTAAAAATTTTTTCCCACATTGTAGGTTGTCCCTTAGTTATGTTGATGGTTTCTTTTGCAGTGCAGAAGCTTTTTAATAAGATGAGATCCCAGTTGTTGATTCTTTTTGCTAGTTTCTGTGCTACTGAGGATTTGTTCATAAAGTCTTTTCCTATGGCAATGTCTTCAAGAGTTCTGCCTAACTTATCTTCCACCAAGTTTAGTGTTTCTGTTTTAATATTTAGATCTTTAATCCACTTGGATTTTAATTTAGTGCATGTTGAAAGATAAGGGTCTAGTTTTAATTTTTGGCAGGTTGAGATCCAGTTTTTCCAACACCATTTATTAAAGAGGCTATCTTTACCCCAGTGAGGATGGTCAGCTCCTTTGTCAAAGATGAGGTAACAGTACATCTGGAATTGTCTTTGTGTCTTCCAATCTGTTCCACTCATCCTCAGCTCTGTTTCTTTGCCAGTACCGTGCTGTTTTTATCACAGTGTCTTTGTAGTATAGTTTCAAATGACTCCAATCATTCTTGTCTTAGTATCTTTGAATTGTCTAGAAGCTGCTGGATTGATATCTTGTGGTCCCTTTTTAAGAGATTTTTCTTTTCCTGGTCACTAATTGTAATTTTATCTTCTATATCTGAAATTCTGTCCTCGCATTGGCTCATTCTGTTATGTAAACTTTAAGTGGAGTTTTTAATCTCTTAGAAATCTGTTTGTATCTGTTTTATGGATTCCATTTGTTTCCTATGTTGGGGTTCCATCATGTTTCTCAGCTCCTCTATTTTTCTAATCTGTGTCCACTCTAGATTATAATCATGTCTTATACTATGGGCACTCTACTGTTATCTGAGAAATTATTTCTGATTTTATTTTTTCCAGGTTCTCTTTCATTGCCCAGTTCAGGGAGTCCAGGTAGTTGAGTATGAGATTGCTCCATCTCATTTCCCTTTGGAGTTGCCTTAGGTGATCTGGAAGTCCGGTTTTCACACTTATTTCCATGTCTTCTCATTTCAACAGGTGCAGCCTGCTGTGCCTTTGCTGAGGGAACTTTTTGTTCACCCAGTGGTCTATAATTCTCAGCAGGCTACTGAGCAGCCTTTACTCTGCTGCTCCCCAGTATACCAATTCCTGGGTTTAGAATGATGGCCTTCTATATCCCTGAGCTGTCCTGTTGTCTGGGTGAGCATCTTGCTGGGGCCTGTGCATACTATGGATGGTATCTAGGTGTGCCTCTCGCTGGGGCCCTTATGTAGCTATTGTCTTGGGGGAAGGGGGCTTTGGCTGGGGGCTGTATATCCCAGGTCCTGGCTTCTGTCTAGGGTCTCCTGGCACTTATCAATGGTATCAGGGTGAACCTCTGGCTGACTGTTGATTGCGTGTCTGTGTAGTTCTTTTCAGGTGGACCCTTGGCTGTGGCTGATAGTGTGGCAGAACTCTGGATGAAGTTTGCATGCCTGTGCATCTCTTTTGTAGGAGGGCCATGGCTTGGGCACATGTGCCCACACCTCTGGAGTTGGCTCAGGCCTCTAGCTGGGACCCGCCTATAGACAAAACACTCTGGTCCACAAAGCTGCTCACTGGGATGTACATGCATTTACCAATAGTGTGGCAAAACTCTCAAGTTCCTTTTAAATAAGATAGCATTAAATAGAATTATATGTTTTTTAAAAATTTAAATAATCAATAAAATAAATTTGGTAATTTATATTTTCCTAAAGAATATTTTAGAAGCTGGAAAACTCCAGTAAACCATTAATTATATGAGAAATATTTTTAAATGTAAGAACTACTTTTTAAAAGAAAGAAATCCCACAGTCTTAGGATGAGATGTGTCAGAAACAAATTCAAACTCAGCTTGACACAAAGAGAATTTATTGGGAGGACAATGGGGTATCCAGTGCAACAGGGGGAATGAAAGGTACTTCCTAGAGCTGAGCATCAAGAAAAGCTGAGCCAGCTGCTCTCTCTCTCCATTATATTCACTATTTCTCTCAGCATGTTAAATTCATTCTGCCCTTCATATGGCAAAGATTCAATTTAGCTGTAATTCCTGATTTCTCATTCCATGGTTCCCACAGCACATAAAGGAGGCACTTGACTTTTCTTAGTGCCCTTATTTTCAAATCAAAAAAATCTTAGAAAAGATTCAAAGCAGCTATATCCAAGGGACAGAATCCCATGGAACATATATGACCCCTAGGAGCCATGAGTGCATAATGGTATCATTCCTGGAAAAGGAAAGATGCTACAGAGTTAGAATGAACTACCTGTAGGAAAAAAGCAAAACCCAAGTAGTTTTAAAGGTAGGTTCTTTTCAATTTCAAATGTATAGTAGAGTTGCTGTAATAAATAATTCCTCCATAATACAAGGGAAAAAAAGTTAAAACCCACTTCTCCTATTTTTTCAAGTTAGCAGAACTGAATACCAAAAACAGAAGACTTTAGTTCAATTTAACATATAGTATAGATGCAAAATAACTAATAAAAGATTATCAAATGTAATTTGAATTTTAAAATTTTTTTAAATGAGAAACACTTCTATTCAGGAACACAAAATGATGCACATGATTATCTTTAACATTGTCTTTAAAGTGCTGGCAATTCAGGGGAAAAGAAAAAGTGAGGGAAAGAGAGAAAAAAGAAAAAGAACTGTACTGAAAACAAAACCCAAATTATATTTATCAAAAATAATACTCATTTCTATTCAGAAAAACCAATAGAATCAAGTGTTAATAATCAGAACAAATGAAATATTTTAATTTTGTAATCGCAAAAGTAATACTGAAAATGAGCATTTCCCCTTAGAGAAGCCATCATAACCACAAAGAAAATAGAAGGGAAGTAATTCCACTCAAAACTGAAACAAAAATAGGAACTACCCAAGAATAAATTTAATTTTCAACATGTAAAACTTTTAT
The DNA here is from genome assembly GCF_012274545.1 of Fukomys damarensis. Taxonomy (NCBI): domain Eukaryota; kingdom Metazoa; phylum Chordata; class Mammalia; order Rodentia; family Bathyergidae; genus Fukomys; species Fukomys damarensis. The sequence goes on from NW_022900934.1 coordinate 17,732,520, forward strand.
GAAGAAAACCTCAAAATTTTACTGAAGCCATAGAATAAGACTCCTTAGTAGCACAGAACAGAAGGTTACAGGATGCTCCTGGGGGGAAGACTCAATCATATAAAAATATAAATTATCCCACATCACTTACAAATTTTAAGTAATAAAATTCTAAAAATAATTACAAAGTTTAAATGCTAGAAAAAAATCTGAGAAAATCCTCCAAAAAAAGTTTGGAAAAAGAAGATATTAAACGAAAGAATTGCCCAAGAGATAGGAGAAATTGTCAAAAGGTAAAACATATACAGTTTCAATTATAAAACCACTTAACTACTGTATAAGATTAGATAGACAGATCAATGAGCACAATGAAAAGCTTTAATATAAGTATTTAATACATGAAATTGCAGCATTTTTAGATCAATAGGAAAAGACTGTATTTAATAAGACTTTTTCAAATTATTTAACTACTGGAAAACAAAAACAGAGTACTTCCTGTATATTCCATATGCCAAAATAAATCTCAGATGTATTAAAGATTAAAGGTTTTTAAATGTAGGAAATAAAACTACTTACCTGTTAAATTTTATATAGACAGATAGGTAAATAGGTTTATATAAGCTTGAGTTTTAAGCAAGCAACCAAAGAAAGAAAAACATCATTGAAAACTTGATTGATCTTACTATACAAAACTGTAATATATCACTGTGTCAAGAAACACTATGAAGAAAATTGGAAGCCAAAAGACAAATGAGAAAAATAATTGCACTGTGCTTGTCAGACAAAGGGTTAATTTCCTTATTATTTAAAGATCTCTTATAAATTAGAAATAAAAGTAACAGGCAGTAGAAAATTGAACAGAGTATGTGAATAGAAAACTCATGAAACAAGACAAATGACCAGTAAGTACATGAAAAAATGCTTAGTCTCCCTAGTACTGAGGTCAATGGAAACGAAAACACTAATGGGACACCATTCTTCATTCTGAGAGTTGACAAAAAATATTAAAGTCCTGTCCTGTGTAGAATGTCAGCCTACCAGCGTTATCAAACAATATTAGTGGAGGTACAAATCAATACTGCTTTCCAGAAGGCAATTCTAATGCACACTAGAAGATTTAAAAGATCTTCATATCCTATTTTGCCTACTTTTGTAATGTGTTTGAAATTTTTATTAAGAATAATAGTTTAAATTTATATGTGCTTAGTCATTTTATCTCTGAGAATTTATCCAAAAACATTAAAAATGTGCATAAAGACTTATGAAAAAATTATAGGTGGTGATGATGATGACCAAAAAGATGACCTGTGATGAAATTTGTCTTTCAATGCAGGGAATTTCATTAATTTCTTACATCTACATGATCTGTGACTGCCAGTGACTAGAGAGAAAAAGAAAAATGCTTTCAAGTAGGCAGAGATCCCAAAAATTTCCAACCCTCACATGATTCTAACTTTATTTGTATAATACAATCAATATTTCACACCTCTCTGTTGAGAAATGTCAACATTCTACACATCTCTCCTGAAATATAGCAACACAGCAAAAGAAGAATTGGTACCCTGTTTCCCTGAGATACAGCAATGGTCTAGTGAAAACTTTCTGGTCTCCATCCTTCTTTCCAATACTGTATTTTACCCTTTTATAGTTCAGGAGAAACAATAATAATAATAATATTAGAAGATGAGGCCTTCTCCTTTAATGGCAGACTAGAACCAAGTCCCAAACCCTATGATTCTGTTTGATATATTAGAGCCCTAAGATGCTGGTTTGCCTTATTTACATTTACCCAGACTTCTTTTTTAATATTAGCAGAATAAGGCTCAAAACCAGACTTCTTATTGTACAAAAAAAAATTAAATTTGAGATCAACTAAGAGCCCTGAGCTCACAGGCTGATACACAACAAAGAAAAGTTGCTTATTCAAAATGGCAAATGAGCCCTCTGCAACAGAATGAAAGCTCCCAGACCATAAAATAAAACATGGCCTGTTTAGACAGATTAAGTCACAGCTGGTCTTGGCCAAGTCGAAATTTTAAAATGTTAAATATCATTAGAAGCCTTTATTCTTTTTCTCAGAAAAGATAGAAATACACAGAAACTTAAAAGGAACCTGGTATCATCTGAGAAACCTTTCTGGGAGAAATACGGCCCCAAAAGAACCATTTTTTTTTCTGGGCTTTCTCCAGGTGCTTGGAAGATGATTCTGTGGTGGGCTTTATGAAGCCACGGCCAGGCACTGCACAGCTATGCCAAGAGAAGAGCCTCTGGGTATTTATCAGAGTGGGGGCCTGCACTTTTAAAACAGCAGATTTGCCTCCAATACAAGCAGACTATATGAGGCTGTTAAATTTAAATGGTTTCTAGCCTTCCAAGAATGATTGGGAGCTGGAGGATGATATTGGATCTCAACGTAAGAGATGGAATAGCAGATGGTCAACTAAAAGAAAGAATGAATCTGTCGATCAAGATTCAACTTTGAATACTGAGCAAGCCCATAGAAAAGTGATACGAGCTCATGATAGTACCAGCCAGGTAAAACCTTTGCTGCTCCTCAATCTCAGGCCTAAAGAAGCCAGAGATGGCTGCTGGTGGGATGGAGAAGGGAAGAGAAAAAGGAGTAAAATAGGGACCTCCTTCTTATCTGCTGCAAGTTTCTAATCTGAAGCAGGAACAAGATGGGAGAAAAAAGAAACTTCACATTTCCTGTTCTAGCAAATCTGTATGTTACCTCCCCTCAGTAGGCAGATGCTGTACCTGGGATCGTGAATCCTAAGAAAGCTGTTCAGGGATGTAGATAGAGTAAGAATGCGTTCACAGCAGTAGTGACCAGCAGCCATGTTCTAACCAGAATGTGCCTGCTGCCTTGTTTTCAGCCTTCCAAATTCTTTTATGAGCTGTGTTGATATCCCAACAGTAAATTCCTTTTCTGCTTAAATGATCCAGGGTCATTTGCTATTGTCTGCAACTGAAACCACCTCTTACATTTCTAAATAGATAGCTTTTATCTCGTGTTGACTACTACCTTTCAAGTACCATACCACCATGTTCCCACAAAAGCAGAGATTCCAATAGTCAGTGTCCCAGTAGGAAGCATAGACATAATTGGAAAAGGATACAATAAAGGAACCATTTCTAAATGTGTAGACAAGTGGTAGTGGAGCTTTGAGGTATCATACAGAGGCTTCATTTGCCATTTTTAATAAGCAATCTTTCTTTAATAAATTATAAGTGAAATTCCCAAGATTAGTACAAGCATGGATGTTACCCTTTCTGGAATCAAAATGATTGAGAGCAGACAGCATACACCAGAACGGGAGATACCTTTGGAGGAACACTGGTCTTCACTGGAGATCACAGCCAGCCTGAGCCTTCCTCTAGTCTAGAGGAACAGATATTCTGACCATACTCTCGTCCCTCCCCACCTCTGATCTCCTGCCACAGGTCTACCATTAATTAGAAGCAACTGGCTGAAGTTAAAGGGTGCAGGAACCTGCTGACAAAATCTCTAAGAGACAAGCTCCTGGGAAAAGAGGTGAGTGGAGAAGTGAGGAGGAGACACAGGTGGTGACAAAGCACTTGGAAAGCCTTTAACATAAACACCTAAGGTAAAAGGAGTTTCAAGTGATGCTTACACACCCATAAGTGTGTTTACCTAACACAGATGCCATTGTCCCAGCCCTCTCCTGGACAACTCTAGATCAAAACTCCATCAAGACAGTAACACACCTACAAAGTGATGAGGTGCTCTGTTCAGCTTCCTGCATCAGCCCCAAGACTGCCTGCAGGAGCTTGACTCCACTTCATCCTCTCCATCACCCCCTCCACTCTCTTACCAACATGGTCCCGCCCCTTGCTCCAGTGTGAAGACCCTTGCAGATGTTTCCAGGTGACAACAAATTTAGACGTTACCATTGCTATACAAAATTGAGGTGCTATAAAACCACAGAACCCAAAGGCAGCCAAAAGGTATAAACCTTAGATCACAGTGCACTCAGATCCAAGTAACAGAACAGAGCAGCAAACCACATTAGATGTTTGCCATGTCTACAAACAATAATCTGTAGGCATTTTTCTGAGAATATTACAGGAATTCTGATCTTCTTTAAAACATGGTTCAGAAAGTCTGTATTTGACAATATAAAGATCATACAAAGTAAGCAATTATAAATGGAAAGACACAATTCTTTGAAATGACAGAAGTATGAAAGGTTTTGATACATAGATACAGTATCATAGATAATTGTGAGGTAATACAGAAGCAGATCAGTGAAAAATACTAACCTATGATTCATCTATTCGACTTTCCACAAATATTTATTCAGCACTCACTGTGTTCAGGCCACTGGGCTAGGACTGTAAAAGGAGGCAAAGGGAACTAGAACAAAATGCTTTACCTCAGCTGTATCTAATTAAGCCTTTCAGTTTTCCCTAGGGAAGAGGGATTGGAAAAACAAGAGCTGTCATTTGCTGGGCATTTACAGTGTGACAAGTATTGCATTAAGGATGCCCCATTTATACCTGTTCAGCTCTAATAGGACACAGAAGATACTTATATATAGGATATAGATTTGTAGACAAGGGCATAGAAGTCAAGTAACTAGCAACAAGTCATACAGAAAGAGATGGGGCAAAGAAATAATACGAGAAACAGGACCATGAGACATAGTATTTCACTGGCTGTATAACACTTTACATTATAAGAAGTAACTGTGGGGAAGTGTGAGGTCTTGGGGGAAGGGGAAATCCATGCCGCTGTGGATGTTCACCTAAACTCTCAGCCTAATTGATTCCCTCTTCCAGAGTTGTTTTCTTCGTTATCCAGTTCTCTGCCATGAGACAGTGCACCAACAATGTTTTGTCAGGGAATATTGATGTTTAGACATTTAAATCAATTAATACATCAATTTCAATCACCCCATCTGTCAGAAACACCAAGTTCTCTTGCCAATTAAGTATAAAAAGAGGGACAGAGGGCAGGGGAAAAAAGGGTGTACTTGGAGAAGTATTTATAATTATATATAAAAAAGAAAAGGACCTATTAGCAAGATAAAAGGACGGACTATCTAATTTTTTAACCTAGAAAGACAATCAGGAGAGTACAGTCTGGGGTCTGTATTTGGACTGCCTTCATCTACCTCTGAGGACCAGATCTGCCCAGCTATGTGATTTTAAGAAGAGTCCTAAACTTTTCTGAACCTCATAGAGACTGTAATAACATGAATTAAGATCTCGAATGTTTGCTGTTTAACCAATATTGTCCATTTTCTCCCTAGGCCACGCTGACCAGGGCCCATATCACTAATATCAGAGCCAGTAAGCTACTCTGCAATACATTGGTTCCTTCCTGCTTTTAATACTTGGGTTATTTTTGAATTATTTCCAAGCCTGTCTACATCATTTACACTTGTTACTGCACTCACAGATTTAACTGATATATATATCACATATATATATGTATATATATATATGTATACATATGTATATATATATGATATATATATATATGGCTACAAAAACTGTGCCTGAATAATTTGCATGAAGCAAAATGCTTTTTAAAATTCTATAGAAGTAGGAGATTTGAGAAAATAAAATTTTGGGAAAAAACAAAGTTATAGAATTCTACCCTCACATTTCTTTACATGTTAAATTCTAGCCAACTTAAAGTAAAGCCAAACTAGATATCATAAAATATGTGTAAACTTCAAGTGAGAAGGAGAGAAAGATTGGTACTCCAGAAAAAAGAAAAAGAAACCCTGCCTGCCACATCAGATGATTGGTAAATGCACATACATTTATGTGTTTCAGTTAAAATTAAATATGTTAGCTATGTATATCTCATATGACTTTCTGCTTTAATTGACTTTTTCAGTTTTCTGGCCAAACACCTACTGTAAATAAGAGTAGGCTTCTGTGGCTGGGGATATAGCTCTGTGGTAGAATATGTACTTAGCATGCATGAAACTCTGGGTTTGATCCCTGGCATCACAAAAACAACAACAAAAAATGGACTGTCCTGTACTTACCTCAAAGAGACATGGTAAGAATTAAACAGAAAAATACAGGAGGCAATGCTGGCACACAGTAAGCTCTCTTTCAATGATAACAGCTCTATGGTAGCTGCCTCAGTAGGTGCACAGTAAATGTTAGCTATTAAATTGGTAAGCAGTCCGGTTCTGCCACAAGTTAATGGGATACTCACTGAGTTGTCTTGCCTCTAGTCAAAAATAAATAGAAGCATTTATGCTGGAATTATCAATGCTCAAACTTTAACATGTGTACAAATCATTGGAGGATCTTGCTCTGATTTGATAAATGGGGGTGTGGCCTGAAACTTATCTCAGAAACCAGCTCCGACATGATGCTGCTGGTCCATGGTCCACACTTGGAGTATCTAGGGCCTTGTATGTCACTCTCAAATTCAGGTATACATCAGAATCACCTGGAGGGCTTGTTGAAACAAAGATGGTTCTGTTATTTAAAAAAAACAAAAACAAAAAAACAGCAAGTTTGCATGCTTCTGATTCTGTAGGTCTTGGCCAGGGCCCAAGGATTTGGGCCTCTAACAAGATCCCAGGAGATACTGATGCTACAGGTCTAGCGCCCACACTGAAAATTTCTAACACAATCTCTAAGCACTGTTCCAGCTTGATGCATAGACTCCAATGTACTGGACTATTTTAAGCCAAGCAAAATGTGTTGGGCTCTTCACATTCCTAATCACCAAAGATCATGTCTGGAATTATAAGAGCTAAACCTTGAAGCAACCTATTTGTCCATCAACAGATGAAGGGATAAAGAAAATGTGGTATTTACACACAATGGAGTACTACTCTGTCATAAAGGGTAAACTTGAGTCATTTGTAGAAAAATGGTTGTACTTGGAGACCACAATGTTAAGTGAAATAAATAGGCACACAAGCTAAATATTACATGATTTCTTTTTATAAGAGAAACACAAAATATTAATGAATTACAGAGCAAAATAAAAGATAATAGGAAACAAAAAGGTAGACCTTTTTGCAAACAGGAAGGGGACCGAGATGGAGGGATGGAAGGGAAAAGGGATGAAAAAATTAAGATGTGTTATGTACGTGCACCAACTCCCCACAATAAATGTAATCATTATATACTGCAAAGATATACATATATATCCTGTATACTATATATATATATATATATATATATACTACATACTGTATACACTATATATGCTATATATATATAGCTGTGTTATATATACATTCTAGAAAAAAGAAGGATAAGAATACAAATATTGGCTCTCACTGTCCTCTGCAACTCACTTTGCCTCTGAACCATAGCTTCCCCATCAATCTATAGGGTTCCCCTTCTCCGTTGTTGGTGGGAGTGCAGACTGGTGCAACCCCTATGGAAATCAATATGAAGACACCTCAAAGATCTAGGACTAGAGGTCCTATCTGACCCAGCCATCCCTCTGCTGGTATCTTTCCAAAAGAATTAAAAGAATCATACCACAGTGATATATGCACACCTATGTTTATAGCGGCACAGTTTGTAATAGCTAAAACTTGGAAAAAGCCCAATTGCCCATCAGTTGGAGACTGTATAAAGAAGATGTGGTTTTTCTCTAAAATGGAATACTACTCAGCCATAAAGAATGAGAAATTAAGGGGCCAGGGATTTAGCTCAGCGGTTCGGTGGCTTGCCTCACAAGCACAAGGACCCAAGTTCGATCCCCGGTACCAAAAAAAAAAAAGAATGAGAAATTAGTCATTCATAGGAAAATGGATATATATTGAGGATATACTCCAAAGTGAAAGAAATAAGTCACATATGTGTAAATACCAAATAGTTTCTCTGGTGTGAAAAACTACAATTGTAAATAAGATCCTAATAATATAATTGAATGTGAAATAGGAAGAAAGGGGAAAAAGTTGTATGGGAAATCGGAAGGGTAGGGGAAAGGTAACCAGGGAAAAGGAAAAAAATGTAACTGTACCATACACCTAATGTGCCAATAAACTCAATGAGAGAAATAAAAATTTTTAAAAGTCTATAGGGTTCCTTTTCTGTTTCCCTTTCTCTTTTGCTCTTTTCCTTCCATTCTTATCAAGCAGCCCACAAGAAAGGCTCCTGATAGGGGTGAGAATAGAACTTCATCTCTAATTCTAGTGTCTTGACAAGCCCAAAGATGCAAACATCACTTAATGTGACAGGAAAACCATAACTGCAGTGAGAAAACACTGTTAGTCAGGTAAAAAGATAATGTGCACCGAACATGCTGAGCAAATAACAGCCCTTTGTGAGTCAGCATTAGCATAATTACTGAACATCAGTAATTGCTGAAATTATGTTCACCAGGATCATTTATAATTCTAAGTGAGAGGCTTCTTCCACGGATGCTCCCAGCAGGGAGGTGAAGGTGGCTCACCAGCTGGTGCTAGATGCTCAAAAAGGCATTAGCTATCTCCCAAAGGGCATCTCAAGCACAGGCTTTAGATGGGCCGTCATCATCAGGTGGGATGCAAGCTTTTCCAGAAATCTCTCCACATCTCTCTCTCTGTTCTATTTTTCCTCCAGAACTTTACTTCCCCTCAGTTCAGTGCATCCTTCATTGCCTAGTCAGAAAGACATAATTATATAGTAAAATGTAGAAGGAAGTGTTTAATCAGGGCATGCAGAGAGTGAGTGCATTGGAAACTAAACCACCTGTCCAGGTGAGATTTTTTAGTCAGGTTCAACCAGGGAGCTGTCACGTGCTACGAAATGCAGGGCAAAATATGAGACCTCACATCCCTGCAAAAGAGCAAGTTTATTTGGGTGTGAATAGCACCCTACAGAGAATAATAAGGCAGAAAAAAATTTAAATCCCAGCATCATTTAGATCTATGTAAAAGATGGAATTGCAGAGGTTGATTGAAGGAACCCTGTAAAGAGTTACCTCTGAGCACATTAACAGACAGAGGTTCACTCCTGTTAGGCCCTTTAGTCCCTAATATTTGGATGCAGAAGATGGAACACAAAATGCACAAGAGAAGCAAAAGAGGACCCAGAGCCTCACAAAGAAGAGCAACTGGCACAATTGAGGCACCTTAGCAGCTGTGACAAAGGTTCTCAAAGTTGCATGAGGAAGCAAGTATCACTCCAGCCCCTCAGGCAGAAAACCTGAGAATTGTCTTCTTGTTCTTCCGCATTCTACTCCCCACCAGTATTTAAGCTACATGAGCACATTTCCTTGTTCTGTTTACTGCTATATCCTCCAGAGCCTGGAACACTTGAATTAATCAACCAAATGAATAAATCAGCAAGTCTTTAATGGCTCTACCTCCAAAAGAGGTCCACTGCCTCTGCTCAAGTCATCACCATTTCCCTCCTACCCAGCTGCAGAAGTCCCTACCTAGTGTTCGTTCCTCAACTCTTGCCCCCTCTGGGCTAGTCTTTACAGAAACCAGGTAATTTCTAACACCCAATATAATATGCTATATATATTATATGTTTATAAT
>NW_022900934.1:17742165-17744583 GCF_012274545.1 Fukomys damarensis
TATATATTATAAAGTGTGAAAAACATGCCAGAATTCCCCTTTATTAAATAAAGTCCTGTGCTTAGCTTATACCCATGTTTGCTGTAAATTAGGCTGAGTCCTAAATGTGCTGGGCAGTCTTCTATACACTTTCCCAAGCCTACCCCTTTGGAAAGCTCAGTTCTACCCCCACCTTTTCTGGAATGCTTTTTATAGCAATCCCTCCCAAAACTGTCCCTCTTGATACTGAGCTTTTCTCTGCCCTACCCATTTGGTTCTTAGCATTTACCACTCAATATATATCATGACCTTTCATGGGTTTTACAGAGTTACTATCCATGCATTGTGTATTCTTCACCTCAAAGTGGTTTTCTAACTAGAAACACATAACAAGCTTGCTTGTCAGTTACTGTGATTTTCATCCCTGCAAGTGAAACTGAGTCCCAAGAAAATTGCTCAAAATATTGAAGCTAATGAATACCAGAGCAGAGATACTTTTATGTATTAGTTGCCTTTTATATGCTTTGTCTCCCTAATGAGCTGTGTTTATAACCCTCCCTGCCTAGCAATGTAACATATGAATAATATGCGATCAGTATTTTTTGCATACTTGCAATATTCTCCACATTTTTAAGTGGTTTACATGGGTTAACATCTAATTCTCACAATGGTATGAGGTATATTATCCTTTATCCTAAAGTGCAAGATGAGACTTCTGAAACTCAGAAAAGTTAAATCACTTTCCCAAAGCCACACAGCAATCAAACAATGGGGCCAGGCCATAACTCCCCCCCCACTCCAGGCTTTAGACCATCTCCCTCTCTAACACCCCCCTGAGAATATTTGTGGGTTAATTGGTGATGCCATAGACCATCAAAGTCAGGAGAAGGGCCTTAGTGAGATTAAACATTTACACCATCCATAAAATATCTGTCTTGGAATGACAGGTGACAGCTGATAAGGTTTGACATTCTCAAATCAATGTCTATTGATTTCTTTCTCCTGAAAAAAAGGACACAGGTTTGATGGATAAATCCAGCACTGGGTGTGCTGGGGAACAGCAAGAAAAGCAGCCCATGATCTACCTCTGCAGAGGAGGGCAGGAATGCAGGAGCAGATGCATGCCGCTGACCAGACAAGCCCTTGCGTGGCAGAGCCCTGCTGAGAGGTGAGGACTCAGCATCGGTTGAACAGCACAAGCTCTATGCTGTCACCATTCATGTTTTCTCTTGGCAGAAGCAGAAAGGGTGGTCTGTGTTTGGGCACAGTCATGCAGTTATGAATATTTATGTGGTCAACACATACAGTCTCCTTTGAACAAATACCATTTTGATAGATTTAACGAGTTAATCCAAACCATTTCCACATCCTGGTGGACGCCTGCAGGAGATGAATGGATTGGATTTCTGTAAATTTTGTGGAGGAAATATTTGAAACAAATATGTGCATAAATCTATGTTTATGTGATAAACATATTACTCTGTTTCAGTCCCAAGCCTGTGCTATGTGCCTGGCAATGTGATGTTGCTACATCTCTAGTGCTAAATCCCCATGACTACTCTGACATCCTCTCCTATAGGAACATATAGGATCCAGTGACAGCAGGATCTGGGGGAAACGAGGGAGTGGCATCTTGATGTGGCAGAGCTTGGGAGTATGTGAGGATTTGTAGGAAGAGCTGAGCCCTGCCTGACAGGACTGCAGGACGTCATATCCCATGGCAGAAAGGCTAGAGCAGGCCCTGTGCTGCGTGACCTCCCTGCCCAGACCATTACTACAGGGACCACTTCTCCGATTAGCTTCCTCAACTGGGGCTCTTGACACAGGACACCCATCTCATCTAGCAAAGCATTTTTACCTGCTTGATCACAACTGATCCTCCCAATAAGTAATCATGCTTTTGTTTCCATTACATGATGGAGGAAAATAAAATCCAGAGCATTTAATGCATGTCATCAAAAAGTTCCGGCCTGATCATGGACATGAATCCAGACCTTTGCATATAGTCCGCTCTGGGATCTATTCTGTGAGGTTCCCCCTGCCAAGCTTCTTCACCCAGTGTAAATCAGATTGTTTTCTCCAATTCTTCCCTCTCTCCCTGTTTAGAACTGTAGCTCCAAGCCCTTTGTCACTGTACTTCACAGTTCCTATCACACAGAGTGGATCATGTTGCTAAGCCTCTTGGTACTAGGCTTCCCCAACGGGCTTTCTCTGGCCAGGAGAGCTCTGGAGGTAACACAGTGAGGCTACAAACACGTATTCAAGATGTGGTTTGGCATTTTACTCTGGGGATTCACCTGAGAAAAGGATGACCCCAATAGCTACTAGTTCCAGGAGGAGTCCTGAACCTAATCCACATCCTAGGGCCGGCGATTTAGCTCAGCGGTTCGGTGACCTGCCTTGCAAGTGCAAGGACCAGAGTTCAATCCCCGGTACCAA
>NW_022900934.1:17744671-17776393 GCF_012274545.1 Fukomys damarensis
AAAAAAAAAAAAAAAAAAAAAAAAAAACTAATCCACATCCTGAAGCCAAAATTAACTTGACCTGCAGACCTATACACAAGAAAACATAAGAGATGATTAAAATGCATAGTGAATATTTCAATTTTTAAAAATATTACAGTAAAAACACATTGCTATTAATCTCCCTCAGAATACTCCCACTAGCTTTGAAAATGCCTATGCCATTCTTCTTACAACTTCTAGATCAGTGCTCTTTTGTGTCTTCATAAGGTGTGATCAAAAATGGGGTGAAAGCTGCTGCCAAATGCCATGTGATGGAAAGACAGACTCCTAAAACCATGGTGTGTGCTCCATCACCTTATTCACCAGATGTGTCTTTTACGCTAATACATTTTTAACTTAAACATTCACCATATTTTTAATCATATCACATACATTTCTTACAAGCCATTGACAGTGAGGTTGCTGCATAGCAGAAATTGATAAACTACCAAATAGTGGCAAAGAGGTCTTCAGAAAACATATTCTAAGTGCTCTACAGAATGAATCCTCATCTCTTTTCTATCAAGACAAGTATTTCACAAATGTGTATCCTGCATCAAACTGCTGGAACATGAGTTTTGCCTTGTCAGGTGGGCATTTTGCAATTACTGTGATTCAACAAATTTCAACTCATCACATTGATTGAATGCACATTAAATATGAAACAGGACAGACCACCACTGAGATAAAATGCATAGAAATTGGTCCTCACAGATGCATAATCTGATGGCAGAGAGAAACACGAACATGAGTAAGAGTAACCACCGGCCTCAAATGCTGGAACAGGATATCCAGCAGAGCCCAGGCAAAGTCAGAGCCCTGGATAAAGGTAACAATTAATGTGAGTCTTAAAGGCCAGATGAGAATTCCAAATGCTGAGATGGAAGAAAAGGCAAGCTAGGGAAAAAAAGTACAACTGAGCAAAAACCAGAAAACCATGGTTAGGTATATCTTTTTGCCCACTTGGCCAATGGCAAAAGTATCAAAAATGGCATGCTGTGAGGTCAGGAGGAGCCTTTGACACTGGACTATTGTGAAGGTCAAGATTGTCTACTTGCTTGGTTGGGGACTCACCCAGGGGATTGATAAAACATACTCTGGGTATGTCAAATTGGGTCCTAGGGTGCGATTTCCTTTCTGGGTCTGTTCTCTTATTCTACTTCCCAGCCACCATGAACTGGGCTGCTTTACTGCACCACACACTCTGCCATGATGTTTCTGTATTGGACCCGGCTGACCATGGACTGGATGTCCTAGAACTGTGAGCCAAAATAAACTTCTCCTCTTTAAATTGTGGGTGTCAGATATTGTGTCCGAAATCTGACAATACAACTACAGAGCTTGTTCAAGATTTGATGGGCAGTAAGGAGCAATGGAAGGTGTAAGAGGAAGCACTGTGAGAAAAATGTACCTTAGGAGATATTTAAGGCTGAGAATTAGATAAAAGGATCCAGAGTGTCAGAGCTGCAGATGAAGACACCAGGTATGAGGCTGTTGCCATTGCCTAGCTTGAGGGATTGGGACTAGAACCTTAGTAAGGACTTGTTTGACTGATCACGGTGGGCAGGACCACAGCAAGAGTTTCCAGTTCACTCCAAGCTGCACCTGTCCCATTTCTCTTTCTCATTTCCTCTAATTTTCTGTGCTATTCCTATTCCTTTCTTTCTTGGGAGCCTGCAGGGTTACTCCTGCCACACATTCTATCACTCTAGCAAAGCATTAGCAAAAGCCATCCATTCCTCTGCTGACTCCGCAGAAATCACCGAGTAACAGATCCAGGGACAGGGGAGAAAGGAGGAAAGGAGGGAGGGAACACTCTCCTGATTACAATATTTAATCCTCAAGCATTCGCCTCCATCCATCAAATTTGCTAACACAGCAAAAATGCTGAACTGAATCGTGGGGAGAGCAGAAAAGGCTCTTGTCTCTTAAAAATGACCTAATGTGGCTCCCCTAAAAGTGTGGTGTTCAGTGGAGCTGGATGTCAGAATGACAGAGGTTGGAGGAGACAGATTTAAGGACCTGGGTCTCTAGGGTACAGTGAAGAAGGTGTGTGGAAAGGGATTGGAAAGCCATTGGATCCAACAGGGGCTCCAGATTAACTTTATTTTAATGGTCATTGAAACACACAGTATATATTTTAAATGGGGAGAGTCAGAAAAAAATCACAAGCTCATCATTCCAGGTAATCTTCCTCCTCACTCCAAGCACAGGGACAGTTTCCTCTGTGGTCCACCCCTCTCTCTCCCCCTTCCTCCCCAGCTGGCCCGCCACCCTTGCCTTCCATCCCCTTCCTTCCCCCCTTCCCCCACACCCAGACCTCACACTGGTTTTCTGTGAGCCAGGACCCATATCTTACTTTTGTGCACTTTCCTCAACCTTAAAGCAGGACCTGTCACTGTGTAAGAGCTCACAGCCATATTGCAGATAGGACCAGAGGCAGAAGCTGCTTTTCAAGCCAGCTGACCCAGCAAACAACTATAGGAAATGAGATGCCAGTACTCCACCATGTTGCATTCTGGGCCATTCTGTCTCAACGGGACTCCGGCTCTCTTTCCTGACCACTCACCACAGGTTGTTTTCTACCTGTCAGATTTTGTGCCTCCGAGCAGCTCCTCCATCAGAGACATCACCTCCTGGTTGCCCTCAGGTTGTGTCCTGCTTAAACAGCTCTGAATAACACTCGTCTCCATACTGGCCTGGGTTCAAGCCCCCACAGTGCACTTATGTACGCCCTGTGTACGCCACGCATACATCTCCACAGAATGCATATCCCATAGTCACATGTGTTTATACACCCCACACATGTACACAGTGTGTACGCCATGCACATACACCACACATGGTGCTTACGTTTTTAAAAGTTCATTACAGTAAAAGGTACGTGGCCATTAATCTTCCTCAAAAGACTCCCCCTTGCTTTGAACACAGTTATCCCATCTTGCCCCTTTCTGAAACAGTCTGGGAGTCCTCTTTCTGGAGTGTCTTTAGTTGCACGGTTGTGACTGCCTCATTGTCCTGAATCAGCTCAAGATATTTACCTTTTGTGGTCATTGTGACTTTGGAGAAGACCCGGAAGTCATACGGTGCCAGATCTAATGAATAAGGTGGATAAGGACAGCATCGTAATCCTTTTCTGAACCTATCTTCCCATCAGATGAGACTCGGTAGCAGGCTTCACTGCGTTGTTGTTTGTTGTTGTTATACCTCTTAAAGACACTCACAAAGAGCACTTCCGGAACTGCTTCGGAAAGTGGCCGGAACGCTGGGGTGAGTGCAGCTGAAGCGAGGAAGAGGATTTTGAGGGGGGTTCATGGCCATGCGTCCTTGTGATACTTTTTGAAACTTAAACACCCACCACCTATTTTGCTCTCCCCTTTGTACACAGGCGTGTACACACACCTGTATGTGCACTGTGTATACCCACCGCCCCACACATGTACCTGTGCTGAGTAAACCCACACCTATACACGTACAAACCATGTAGACCACACATATATTCATACCCTGTATACACAACACATGGCCCAAGCCATTAGCGTGGAGAGAAACTGGGGTTCCCTTTCCTGGACCAGCAGGCGAAGGAAAAGCACAGGCTAGTTTAAAAGACTAGGCTGGAGCAAACGAAAAGCAGTTGTGGGAAGTAGAGGCTCAGTAATTTTTAGAGTGGTCATTCATTCATTCACTTACAAATATTTACTGAGCTGCTGCTACATGCCTGGCACTGAAACAATGACAATGAGAAAACTCTTGCATTTATGGAGTTTATCAGTTTATCGCACAGTCATTTAACAACGGTGACACATGCTGAGAAATATATTATTAGGTGATTTGTAAACCTT
Organism: Fukomys damarensis; assembly: GCF_012274545.1. Lineage (NCBI taxonomy): Eukaryota > Metazoa > Chordata > Mammalia > Rodentia > Bathyergidae > Fukomys > Fukomys damarensis. The sequence continues at coordinate 17,748,535 of NW_022900934.1, forward strand.
GTAGAATGTGCTGACACAAACCTAGATTGTATAGCCTACTTCCTGTACCATATACGCTCCCAGGGCCATGATGAACAAAACAAGAGATTAAATCAAGCACAAGAGAAAATGACACAATCAAGAGATGAGGTAAATTTACAGGATGAACAGGGCTGCTGCTGGTGTGAGGTGGCATATGTCTCTCTTACAGTGAACGATTCTCCCAAGGAAGAGTACACTCGATAGATACATAAACTGGTAACAGCATTCATTGCAGTGTCCAGTACTATGTGCGTAACTGTAGGTGCTATAGTTTGGATGACTATCACTGGGGTAGGTTTGTCTACATCAGCCACAAACATGTGAGTAGCATTTTGTTCTATGATATTCTGACAGCTACAGCATCACAAGATGATAGGAATTTTTCGGCTTTATTATAACCTTATGGAACCACTATCATATATGTCATCAGTAACCAAAACATCATTAAATGATGTGCACCTGTATCTAAAGGCTGTGGCAAGGTCTGTAAAACAGAGTATAATTCTGCCAAGTGGTCTCTTTGGCGAGAGCCACAGTCACCCTTTAAACATAAAGCCTTCTGACTTTACTTTCACCTACACCACATATCCACCCCCGAATTACCCTCTGACACACACCCTCTCTCAGACTCACTTTTTTTTCCCACCAGCACGCCAATCTTGTTCCTAATTTAGCCCTTAGAATAAGCCAGGTTGTCAGTTTGCTATTCCCTAATCCCTTCTCACCATGGCAATTGAAACTGATGATTGCAATATTGCCGAGTTCCTTGTTCTGCAATCTATTGTGCACGGAGTGTCAGTAATCACCGCCACAGACAGCTTAAGGGAACTCACAGAGCTAACGCCAAACAAACAGCACCCCCTGCCTCTACCCTGGTCCAGCCCATTTCAACAGGCACCTGTGGGGTCCTTATGATAGGAAACAGAAGCCAGCTCCTGCCGTTGAGCACTCATACTCCAGTGGAAAAGGCAGACCCTGATGGGTGATTCAGGTCCTGTGGAGGGAGGCCACCCAGAGTGAGGGGGTGGGGGGGGGAAGCAGGGGCAACTTCCTGGGGAGAGTATGCCTGAAGCAAATTTCAAAGAAAGAATGGGAGAAAACAGATGCCCAAAGATGTCAGAGGAAGAAGAGTCACAAAAGCAAGAGGGACAATAGAAGGTGGTAGAAGCACAGCAAGCCACATTCTATGCAGACTCGGGCTGCTGGTGTCCACAGAAGAACCCAGATATGGAAGGAGACACAGCTGTGAGGGAGCCTAGGCCAGCCACACTAAAGAGCCTGGGTTTATGACTCAGGGGCTGATGTAAAGTCATGGGGTCATGCTTTGCAGAGAAGGTGGTGACTGCAAGAGTTCCAGGAAGAACTGAGGATGACTTAACCAGGTCACCTAGATGTAGTCGGTGAACCCCTCCTGGGACACATCAAATAGTGCTATCTAAATGCAGGCCCACTAGCATAGCTTTTTAATAAGCTTCCCCTGCTCTTACAGTTTAAGAGCCACATAACAAGGCATAGCAACCCCTATAGAGGTGCTAGCCCATTTGCCACTTGGTTTGTAAAGCTGGGCTTTCACTGTACTCGTATCCAACTTGCGGAGGGGGAGGAGATTGTGTGTGTGTGTGTGTGTGTGTGTGTGTGTGTGCGTGCGCGCGCGCGTGTGTATGTGTGTGTGTGTGTGTGTGTGTGTGTGTTACAAATTTACAACTTAGAAAGGTAAAGATAGGGATAGAAATCCTGACAGATATTACTGGGAATCAAACCCAGGGGTTCTCAACCACTCAGCTATGTTCTCGGCATATTTCACTTTTTATTTTGAGACAGGGTCTCACTAACTTTCCCAGACTAGCCTCAAACTTGTAATCCTCCTTGCCTCAGGCTCCCAGGGAGCAGAGATTTCAAGCATGCCTCATTGTGCCCAACTGATTTAGGCATATTCTTGAGAAAATTCTCAAAAGACCCGCTGAAGATTGAAATCTCTGGCATCACAACAAAGAACATTGCTTTCTAGCAAAGCCTTCTGTTCCCTGTTAGACCCCATCACACTGATTAGTGCACCATCCTGGCATGCGATCCACTCATATGTGCACATTTGGCAGCCCAATCAGCTTCAGCAGAAAGCAGTATGGGAACGAATATGAGAACCAGGGTAGCATCCCCATATTCCAATCTGATTCTGCCACTTACCAGCCAGAGGCATTTGGGCAGACTGTTCAGCTTTCCCGGATCCGAGTTTGGGACGACCACGTTGCTCTGGTGTGCCCAGGACTTTCCAGGGCTTATCACTCAAAGTCTGTGTGTGGAAGAAAAAAAAAAATCGGTCCTTGGCAGATGGCGATAGTTGATCACCCTACTTTGGCCTCCTCATTTCTAAAATAAGAGTGTTCCTATCTGCCTGCAGGGACACTACGAGGACTTCAGAAGACTTGGCAGTCTTAAGTAACAGAAGCATAGTCAAAAACGCCAGTTGCCTGTTTTGTTTATCTTCTGTTAGTTGGGCTTCCTTCTCTGGGATGCAAATAAAAGCATCACACCCATATGATTAGAAAGAGCAATCAGTTTACCAAGTGTTTTCATGAATATGATTTCATTTGCTTCCCTCAACAATCCAGCACTTCTGCAGAAATTTTCTGCCCACTTGATAGATGAGAAAATGGAAAACCAGACAAGTTAAATGGCTCAGTGGGAAACACTGCTTTCCTTCCACCCTTTACTTTTCTGCCCAGGCCCTAAGGAAGGAAATTGCTGCCCACGCTCAGCCCTTTGGTGGGTTAGGAATGGCTAATGGGACTGGTCGGGGTGTGACATTTACTAAGCTGCATTACACTAATGGGTATACTCCTTTTAGCTAAGTTGTTCATTTAGATTTGTAGAGTTATAGATTCGTTTGCTAAAAACAAACTCAGATTTAAGCAAGAGTGACTTGAAAACAGGAAGCCTACTTAAGCCCAGCAGCCACAACAACCTTCTCCAACCCTCCTTCTCCCAGAGGGCTTTGCAGTGGAACCTCGTGAACTTGTTCAATCATCATTAAAGCTGGAACTTTATTTCTCATCTAGCTATAGATCCTTTACTACAGGCCCCAGTGTCAGGGATGGAGTGGTAGAAAGGAGAGAGAATGGATGCATACAACTCTAAGAACTATAGTACTGGGTTGCTAATGCTAACTACAATTGGCCAGGATAACCCAATAACTCAGCTGCCAAGCAACACTCGAACCCATGGCAACTGCTTCTAATACAAAGTGCTTTCCTTATGTGGTGCAGCTGCACCCTGGAAACTGCACCTCATAGGAGCTCAATCAATTCTTGTTAACACTCACCCTAGACAAGCAGCTTTGAACAAAGCTGTTTTAGGCAACATGATCAGCCTTTTGCTGTCATTCATTAAGGGTTTAGCAGCTTGGTATTGATTTTCTTGCAGCTTTCTCTGAACTTTAATTCCTGCTGCAGAAAAACAAGGCTTTGTGTGCGACATTTCTTGTCCGAGTGGCGGGTAACAACCATTCCTGGGATGCTGATTTCCCCAGTGAAGCTACAAACCACAGGATGCCTGCAACACAGCTTTTGTCTATTCCATAGAGCGATTTCTGTAGCTGCAGGAGGTCCCTTCTTATGTGAACTGCAGATTCACCTCCTAAGTCAGCAGTGTCTTCAAACCTTAGCTTTTGAAAATCCAATGACCACCCTCTTTCCTTGCACTGATTTGTGGGAACAGGATTTAGGAAGGTGCTGCCTTCTGATTAAATCATGTTTATTGCATTCAGGTTTCTTTTGAATGTTAATTCATAGGGATGGGACAGAACTTTAGCAAGCTTCACTTCGAAGAGGATTTGATATTTTTATCCCCTCTGCAATATCCCCACCAAGTGGCCATTCTGGCTTTGCTTGGACACCTCTAAGGACAGGAAACTCACCCCCTCTATAGGAAAGCTACTCATCTCAGGAAAGCCCTGCAAGTTAGAAAACTTTTTATTGTGTAAAATTGAAATCCACCTTCCTAGGAGGATTAGCGGAGGGGGAGAAGAAAAGGAAAGGAATTTGGGTGAAAATAATCAAATTATGTTTTGTGCACATACCAATATACCAAAAGAAATCTCACTATTCTGTGTTACCAATGTGCACTATAAAAATTCTACCTTTCTAAAACTCAGTCTTTTACTAAACTCCCAACACCTGAGTATGTAGAAAAGCCAGGGACCTTTTTGAAAACACTACTGAATATCACCATACTTCTTGGCACCTTATAAGTGCTCAATGTGCTAAGATAACTAACAAAGTTATTAACCAAAAGTATGTATTATGCTAGAATAATGTGACACCCTCAGAAACAAAGGCTAGTAATATGGAAAATAGCTTACCTGGTTGTGCTCACACAAATTGCAGGCACTTGGGTTCCCTGTTTCCAGGTATGTCTGAAGAGTTGTTTATTTATATGTAAAGACAAAGGGATTTTGCATGTCTACCCCATGATGGGATAAGAGCTGAACAGAGCTCGTGTGTTAGATGACAGTGCTGATGGTTAACACAGGCTCTAGCACCACTGAATAGCAGGGCGATGTCGAGTGACTTGGCTTTTATAGTTTTTGGTTTCCCCATGTGTAAACTAGGGAGCTAATCCCTACCCCCTAGCATTGTGATGACTGAGTTAACACGAGCACAGTGCTTGAAATAAGTATCAGCTGTTATCCTTCATGCTATGTGCGGCTCCAAAAACACCTGTAAAGGATAGGCAGTGGCTTTCCCTGCGAGATCTATGCTCCTCCTCACCAAGGCACCTAGATCAGATCCACAACACCTGTGTGGATAAAGAAACTCTCCACCACAGTCCATCTGCATTCTCTAAGGGACAATACTGTGCATCTGTGTAGGCTTCTCCATGTGCATCTCATGAGCTAAGCCTTGCTATCCCCACTTTACAGGCCGAGGAGCTAAAAGCCCAGAGAGGTTAAGTAACTGCCCAATGGTAAAGCAAATTGGGGAGATACAGTCTTGGTGTTGCCTGCTTCAGTCCCTCTGTTCTCTCCACTACTCTATGCTTTCTAAAAGTAGGGCAGTCTTCTAAATCACAAAGGGACAGTAGAGTCTGGCAAGATTGGCCCCACAGGAGAGGTGGACTTCTCATAGCTACTAGGGACACCTCAAGAAAGCCTGCTCCTGACCTACCAATTCTGTCTTTGCAGTTAGAAAAAAATGAAAATAATGATTCAGAAATCAATGACTTATGAGGCCACAGTGATTCAAATGGTCTTTCAGTGACACCTGACAGTTTGTCTAACAGAGCAGAGCCCAGGGTGATAACCGGAGCTAGTTCCTGGTTCCAAAGCACAGCTACAGAAATGGTATTCAGGAATGGAAGGTGAGACCTCAGATTCATCAGCCTGAACCCCTCACCTACCACCACTACCACACAGCCATATTCAGATAACTGTGCTTTGGGCCTATATTTCAAGCCCATGTTGCAGTGGTCAGGATCCTTAGACTCCTGCTCAAAGCTCAGACTCTCATTCACCTATCTGTTCTCCCCCTCAGCACTCAAAATAGACCTTTGGGGTTCATATTGGCCCAGGCAGTAACCACTCTGCAACTGTGTAAGTCTGGAACCAGACTCATGGTTCACCACACACCCCACCCACTGCGGCCTCGGCCACAGTGTCAGGAATAGGACATGGATGCGAGAAGGAAGACAGAAAGCAGGAAGACCAGCTGGGAGACCTCTGGAGTTGTCTAGATGAAGGTGATAATTCACTGGTAAAGGGTAGAGAGGCTGGAGAGGAAATAACAGCCAAGGTATGAAAGCAACGCAGTAAGAATGAAATGCAGTCACAAAAGCATGTAGGTCATAGTCATTGTTGGGCATTGTGGCATGCAGCTAAAGTTGCTTCCAGTGATCCTCAGTACGTGCTGTTTGTGCCCTTCTTAATCGTGTAACCCCCCCAATTTGGATATGTGTTAGACTTAATGACTTATTCCTAACAAAATATGGCAAAAGTACAATGGTGTTACTTGAGATTAGGTTAGGTAATAAAAAGATCCCCTTCCTCCGTCTTTCTGACTTTCTCTAATTCAGTCCAATGGAAGGAAGTTACTGTGATTTAAGCTCCTTCGTGGAGAGGCCAACATGGCAAAGAACTGAAGGAGGATCCTCGCCAACATCCAGGAAGGAAATGAACCCAACCTACAGCCACACGAGCAAACTTGGAAATGAGCTTTCCTCCAGTAGAGTCCTGAGAGAGCTCATTTCTGCTTGATTACATTAAAGTGTATGAGAGACCCTGAGCCAGAGGACCTAGCTAAGGTGCTTCAGAAATCCTCTCACAGAAACAGAAACTAATAAATAATTTACTGTTGTTAAGCCACTAAATTTGAGGGTAATTTTATTACATGGGTATAGACAATTGAAACAGAGAAATGAATAAGGTATGCTTTTTTAGTACAAAGAAGTTTGGAGTAACCTATTAGGAACCCAAGATTTAAAAAGAGAGAGGATTCAATCCCCGGTACCAAAAAAATAAAAAATAAAATAAAATAAAAAGAGAGAGGAGAGTTCGTGATGGTGCTTCTTCCTTTTGTACCTCCTTCAGAAAGCTATTGGAATTTAAGAGAAATTCTTAGAAAAGTGGTAGAAGAGAATACTAAAATCCTATCAAAATTGTCTGAGAAGTCTTGGGAAGCCTTCCTGATTTCAAAATGACTAAGACAGCTGAGCAGCTGTTTCAGATAACCTTTAACAGGGGTAATCACAAGTAATAAAACCACCTGAAAATATATAGGCATTAAGAGATTTTTAGAGATCAGTATAGCATATGCCAACAACTGGAAGCGTTCTCCCAATCATACTTTGGTACTGATGTTGGAAACCTTTCTGGAGAGGTGACTCTCCATGAGAAGATCTCTCCTCACTGTATTCTCACTGACAAAGAAGAAAGGAGGTTCATTGTTTTCAGCCAAGAAGAAACTAACTTGATGATTATTCCCTGGGTGTCACCTTTCAGTGCTTCTCAGATCTAAAATGGTATCAAGGAAAATGGTGCCCGGCAAGAAGATCCTCACCTGCAGCAGAAAGAGTCTACAGTCACAGTCCTGAGTTGGAAACAACTCTGATTCTCGCTCGCTCTGTGTGAGTTATTTTGTCTCTCTGTGCCTCAGTTCTTCTCTCTGCAAAGTGGAGTGACAATGTGCACCACACGTGGGTGTTGTAAGAGCTAAATTTAGCTGTGAAAGCAACTGGGCCAGGTATGACACAGTGGAATTTAACAAATGACTGGTCATGACAGAAAGTAGTTAAAAACAAGGTAGAATGCGCCTAAGGAATAAAAGGGGGCAGGGAGACAAAAATAATATACACTAGCTCAGTGGTGGAGTGTTTGCCTGGCACATATGAGGCCCTGAGCTCAATCCCCAGTGTAGCAAAAAGAAAAATGTAGATAGCACCTAACAATCCCCACCTCCTTGTATTCACAACTCACACTGTATAACGAATAGTATACATCGGAAATGATGTTTTGTCATTTCTGAGACTAAACGATAAAAGGCGTCTTCTGTCTCAGTTTCTCCTTTCTTCCCTGACCACCTACCCTTAGGGAAGTCTCTGCCATGTTACAAGGACACTGAGGCAGCCTATGGCACTGAAGCCCACTAAGCAAGCATATGACTATGCTTAGAAGTGGATTCCCTGGCCCTTGTCAGGCTTTAGGATTATTGCAACCTTTAAAAAAATTGTTGCATCCTTTTCTGATACCACTGAGCCAAATCTATCCAGAGAAGGCTCTCCCTAAATCTAACAGAGACTACCAAATAAAGATTTACTGCTTTTAAACTGGTACATTTTGGGGGCAATTCACTATGAGGTGGATGTTCTTGTGAACTGTCTAATTACCTAGTCAGGAAAAGAAGGCAACAAGATTAAGAAGCAACAAAATGTGGTACATGCTGATCTCTAGTCTTGATTCTACACTTACTAACCAAGTAACCTGAAGGCTCAGAGTTAGTGTCTACAAAATAAGGATAAAAAAGAATCTATTTGAGTTATGAAACAAGACCCATGAAAATAATTATACCTTTTGATTCAATCATACTGATCCTAGTATTCCAAGGCAAGGAAATAATCAGAAGCATGTGAAAAATGTTACACACAAAGATGTTCATCACAGGATTGTCTACAATAGTTTTAAAAATAAAATAACCTGATTGTCACACAATAGGGAAACAGTTACCAACATCTTTAATGTTATACGCTATATCTTACTAATTGCCATGTTAACTACTTTATTCCTATTGTAGAGATGAGGAATTAAGACTAAGGGAAGCTAAGTCATTTTCCCCAGATTGCATAGCTTAATGGTGAATGGAATAATAAAAATTATTATTTACCTTATTCTTATATAGCACTTACTATATGTTCAGCACTCTTCTAAGTGTTTTGCATATAAGTCATTGAAATCCTGATTTGTTTGATTCTGTTGTACACAAAATTATTAAATACAGTTCTATAGATCACACACTGTACTGAGGACTTTAGCTACAATAAGTATTTCCTTCTTATAACTCTATAAAGTATGTGTTATTATCATATCCGTTACACAAATAAGGAAACTAAGGCTCAGAGAATAAGTTGGCCAGTATATCATTGTGCCTTATTGGAGAAAAAAATATTTCAATGTTATAAATTTATACTCTTAGTCATAGGAGGAAGAGATCATAAGAAAAAGTTGGAAAATCTATAATTATTTAACATGTACTAATGTACTAAATATCTCTGTGTATCATTCCTGGGAAAAACTAGAGTATTTAGAACCATGTCCCCCTGAAAACACCCTTTTGGGTTCCCAAAACACTTTCCAAGTCAAGGGGACATTGTAAGTGGACAGGGACCAGGATGTTGGATAACTTTTAGCTGAAGGGAACAGAACTAATAAAGAACTAAGACATATTATGTAAATGTACTAACTCCCCGTGATGAATGTTATCATTTGCAAACATGCTTCTAAAAGTATTATCCAAGGGACTCAAGGAATTGGGCAAACTGGCGCTATCTGTAAAAGCTGCCTTCCTGCCCATATGCTAAGTCAGCTGTTCCTTGGAATACTGATCACACAGTCAAACAAAACAAACTAATGATGTCACTGCTCTGTAGCTTCTTAAACTCTTCTCTGCTGGGCAGAGTGGTACACTCCTGAAGTACCAGCACTCGGGAGTTTGAAGCAGGACTGCCATGATCTTGGGGCCAGCTTGGTCTGCACACTGAGTTCAAGCCAAGCCTGAACTATATAGCAAGACCCGTCTCAAAAAAAAAGGTCCTCCCTACCATAACTGATTATGCAACAGTGCAGTGCGGAGTGCTATAGTCCCGCCAGCCACCACCGGACACTCCACATTTTCTCTGGTAAATTCCCTGACCGGCCGATTACCACCTGACTTTTGACTTATAAACAGCCCAGCCCCTAAGCCCTGGACAGTACAAGCACCTTCTAGTGACTTTCCTGTCTAAACTGCCCACCTGCGTCCAATTATTTTCTGCCAGTGTTGCAATCATTTCCTACTAATCCTTAATAAACTAAATATTTTTTCACTAAGTTTATTGATACTTTTTAGGTATACAGTGCAGTTACATTCATCATAGGGAATTTGTACCTTTATATGATATATCTTCATTCTTATTTTTCCCCATATCCCTGCCCTTCCTTCACCCCCTCCAACCCTCCCTATTTATAAAGACTTTGTCTCCATTTTTTACTTTTCTCTTATTTTTTCTTTTCCCTTATTTCCTTTCCTCTATCCTTCCCACTTCCCCTATACCCGTAGCCCTTTTCTTCCTATCTCACATTATCAATTAGTTGTTCAAATCAGAGAAACTATTTGGCATTTACACATGTGTGTCCTATTTAGTTCACTTAAGAGTATGGCCTCAATATGCATCCATTTACCTATAACTGACTAGTTTATCATTCTTTATGGCTTAGTAGTACTCCATTTTGCAGAAAAACCACATCTTCTTTATCCAGTCTCCAGTTGATGGGCAACTGGGCTGTTTCCTAGTTTTAGCTATTAAAAACTGTGCTGCTACAAACATGGGTGTGCATATATTGCTGTGGTATGATTCTTTTAATTCTTTCAGAAAGATACCCAGCAGAGGGATAGCTGGGTCAAATGGAACTCTAATCCTAGTTCTTGGAGGTATCAGCGTTTGCACCAGTCTGCACTTGCACCAAAAATGGAGAAGGGTTCCTTTCTCCTTACATTCCTGCCAACATTTGTTACTGGTTGATTTCTTGATAGCAGCTACTCTTTCTGGGGTGAGGTGGAATCTCAGATTTGTTTTCATCTGCATTTCTCAAATGATCAGTGATGTTGAACATATTTTCATATATTTATTTGCTGCTTTTACTTCTTTGTCTGAGAAGCATCTGTTCATTTCAGGTGCCCATTTTTTAATCAGTTCTTCATATTTTGGGAGTCTCATTTTTTGAGTTCATTATGTATTCTACATAGTAGACTTTTGTCTGAGGAAAAGCTGGTAAAAAATTTTTCCCACATTGTAGTTTGTCTTTTAGCTCTGATGGTTGTTTCTCTTAAAGTGCAGAAGAATAAACTTTATTTCTAGCAATCTACCTTCCCATATTTTCTTTTATCTCTCAGCAACCTACCCCACTGCTCTAGCACACATAGTATTGTGACTGTTACATGGACATAGAAACTAACACTTCAATCTTGTACACAGTATTAAGGCTCTAGAAAAAAATAGGTTTGTAATAAACATATACTAGACACACATATCTACATATGGATCTGGAATTCAAGTAATACAGGCCCTGGCACATGATAAGAGCTCTAGAAACGGATACAGGTGATCAGATTATGGTTCATACAATAAAAGCTATAGAGAATGGATAGAGCATGTTAGGCATGAGGTAGTTATTATGGTATGCAGGGTAACCAAGGATTTCTTTGATCAGTTGACATGAGAACACAGGCCTGAAGGAAGGATGAAATGAGCCATGCATGCTGAGAAAGAACATTCCGAGCAGAAGGAAGCAGCAAATGCCCCTTGACAGGCATGTGCTAGTTAGTGCATTTGAGGAACAACAAGAATTTAATGGCACTGAAATAGAGTGAGTTAGAGAGCAAATAGTAAGTGGTAAACAGTGGCCCAGATTATGTAGGATCTTTAGATCATAACAAGGTTTTTGCTTTTAGTACGAATGAGATGGAAGGCAACGCAAAGTTTGGGGCAAAGGATTAACATGATGTGACTTCAGTTATTAAAACAAACAAAACAAAATCACTCTGGCTGCCATGCTTAGAACAGAGTGCAGGGGCAGAAGGGCAAGGCAGGGAGTCCAGTTAAGAGGTTATTTTAGTCATGCAGTAAGACATACTATTACTTAGGCTGGAATGGGGGCCTCATAAGCAGTGAGAAGTGATCAGGCTCAGAATCTATTTTGAAAGAGAGATGACATCACTTCTTGATGGATTGGATGCAAGTACAGGAGATTTTCAAGATAACTACAAGGTTTTTATCCAAAGTAACTGGAAGAATAGATGTGCTACTTACTAAAATGGAGAAGACCATGGGTGGTGGAGGGGAACAGGAGCTAGGTTTGGAAAAGTAATTTTTGCATTGTCTATTTGACATCCTTGAGGAAAAATGATGAATAGTTAGTTAAATATATGAAAAGAATTCACAGAACAGATCTAAGTAAGATTGGTAAATCTGGGAGTCATCAGCCTATAAGTACAACTTAATGCCACAAGGTTGGGTGGTTGGGTGAGGTTCCCTAAGTAGTAAGTGTACAGAGAGAAGATGTCTGCAGGCCTGAAGTCTAGGGAAACCCAACCTCTAGAAGTCAATGAAATGAGGAGCCAGCAAAGGGTACTAAGGAGGAGTTGCCAGAAGAGTGGCATCCTGGAAGAAAAGCCTTCAAAGATGGAAAGGTGGGGGATGTGTCGAGTGTTCCTGGAAAGTCCAGTAAAACAATAGGTGAGCACTAGCAATTGGACTCGAAAATATGATGGTCACTGGTGACCTTCCCAAGGGCTACACTCCTCAGTAATGGAAATGAAATTCTGATAGAATTCATTTTAGAAAATAAAAGGAGAGAAAATAGAGGTGAGTAGGGATACCCCTCAATTTCAGAGATGTATGGCAAGCACAAAGTAGCACACTATTGTGACACAGTTTGAGTCAAAGGTAAACTTTTTCTTTTACAGTGGCCAGAGAATTTAGGACAAAGGGGCAACTCTTCATCAGCAGACATAAAGAGGTAAATAAGTTCCCTTAGGTAGAAAAAAATCAGGATTGTGATATATGCAGGATGATTGCTATGTGGGAAAAAATTAAAACTTCAGCAATAAAGATACAAGTGAAACTTAAAAATATGTAAAACAATGTTAGTATTTTTTGAGACAGGGCTCAGTTCAGGCTCTCCTTAACTCACTATGTAGGCCAGGGTGGCCTTGAACTCATAGCGATCGTCCTGCCTCAGCCTCCTGAGTGCTGGGAACAATGTCAATATTAAAGTGCTTAAACTATAGATTTCTATTTTGTCTATTTTGTAACTTCTAGTAAAATACTTAGGTAGCTTTTATAATACAAAAAAATTAAAAGGATAATAATCCAAGCTTTTCTCCCACAGTTGTTATGAAGATTATAATAATGACTAATATTTGAATAACTGACAAAGTGCTTTTCACACATGTAATCTCATTTAATCTTCCAATATGCCTTCCCTTGACATTTTGCAAAAGCCTGCATTATTGCACTTAGGAAACTATATTCCAGTAATCTGGTTGTGTATCCTTTTCACACCACAGACTAAAGTATTCCAAAGATAAGTATCACATCTGTTGTCCTTCTCCTTGACAAGAAACAGACTGTGGCATATAACAAGGGTTCAACAAATGTCTGGATATTGATGGATAATGGTTAAATGGATGGATAGGAAGGCAGATGGTTGAGATGAATGGATGGATGGGTGGATGGATGGATGGATGAGGAGGTGGATGGGAAAGAGATCAATGAATCACTGTTTTGACACGAACAGTTGATTCTCCCAAAGGCACATAATTACCCTTTTAAGTCCTAGACTGAAGAATGACCACTCCCTTCATCACAAACTAAATATTTTAAAACAGAACTCATTAACCCTCCCCATACATCATATTTTTGAAATTTTGGAGAGTCCCCTTCTTAACTCTCCTCTCATGTAGATATTTCCATGTTTCTACATCCATGTGCGCATATGAGTTTCCTATGTGCTGTCCTCCCTCTGTTCTCATTGTACACTGCTATTATCTCATCCAAACCTTTCAATAGTCAAAGCCCTCTGAAACACAACTCTCTGCATCTTCCAATTCACTTTCATCTTCTGCACTCACCAAAGCCCCACTTTCCTTAGCTCTCTCTAAAAACTTCTTACTTTTACCCAATCTCTAGAACACCATTCTAGGACATCCCTGTGTCAAATATTGTGTGTTGTGCTACTGTAGCACTATGTATTAGATGTACAGGTATATTATCTACTTTTTCACCATTTTTCCTCCATGTTACACAGAAGAACACACACGAACACAGATCCGGGCTATTATGTAGATGCTTCACTCTCATTCACATGTTTGGAAAATTTTATGACTAGATGTTTGCAAGAAATGTGATACATTCTGCATAAACATCAGGACAATTTTAATTACAAGGACCAAAAAAAACAGTTCAAATTTAAAAAGATAATAAACTGGGTCAAAAGTTCAAACTTAAAAAGAGAATAAACTGGGTCATGCAACTTAGAAGTCCAGCAATGGTTCTGGTACTAGTTCATCAGGTCTTCCTCTTTTTCAGGCAGACTCTTTCTTCATGTTGAGAAAGATAAGTGGCAATCTCAACCTTATCTACACCCAAAATCTAAAAACATCCTTACAGAAGATCTCTGTCAATCATGCAGAAGAGATCTGATTGGCTCTGAGTCATACCATATTTACGATGTCCTGATGAATGTGATATTATGATGACTGAAAGCCCAGCAGCATCTAGAGTTGAGAGAGGGAAGAAAACATATGGATCCCTCAAGATAAAGCAAGGTATATACTGTATTTAAACCACATCTATGCTATCTCAAAAACAATTCAATAGTGCACTGGTCACTCACAGGTCACATGACTGATACATTTACTTTTATTTTTGCATCACTTTTCAGTTTACTAAGAATTAGCAGCATCTAAATAGAACATGGCAAAGATAGTACATTTGCCTCATGGTCAGAAATTTACACATAAAATTGCTAACCATGTTTTTATCTAGGGAAAAAGTGGGAACGTGAAGGCTTGGTATTAGAAAGGACTTTTTCTGTTGTTTTGTTTAGGTTTTTTTTTTTCCTCCTACATACATTTTTCAATATTGCTTGGTACCTTCACACGGAGAATGAAAGAACTGAAAAGCTCCTCATAAAGGAAAGAGAATTGAAGATTCAGAACTTTGATTCAAAGACAGACTCTGGAGAAAGCAACAGAAGGTAAAGCCGGCCTGAGGTTTAAAAATAGTGTCATTTGTGCTCCTTTCCCAAAGCTGAATAGCTAGCACATAGTTTAGGAGAAAGCATTGTTTTATTAGTGCTGTATTTGTCTACTGTTTAAATCCACACTCTAGTGTATTTGAAATTAATTTGAACTTGGAAATCACATCCATTTCCTTTGAATATTATGCTGATAAATCCAAGGTTAAATTGAGTCTAAAATATGTTCTACCCTTAAAAAATACAGTTTTCAGAAAAACTGGGCAGATTGAAATAGGAAAAGACCAAGTTGGGAATTAATTTTCCTTCCAATGATAATTATTGAATTCCTGTGAATGTAAGTTCCAGTTGAATTATCAACCTTGTCTGTACAGAATGAGAATGATTTTTAAAAAGCCTATAAGTCAAACTGGGTGAATGATGATATACAATGTTGGTATATTTTGGAATGGGAAAAAGTGAATGATATATTTGAGCGTCATTAAGGCTGTCATTGATGAGAAATGGGGTCACTAAATCTGACAGTGTGCTCATGATTTGGAATCCAAATCATCATGGAATATAAAATAAAGAGAGAGAGAGAGAGAGAGAGGTCCTAATCCACGCCAGCGATGTGACCAGTTTCACCCAGAGCACAGTGCATTTGCTGAGAATTACTATGTTTAAAGACCATCATTATAGCACATTTTAGCATTGTGCTTTAATTTGGAAAGAGTATGAATAAAATGAGAGAATACAATTTCATTGAGATTACCTGATGCTAAAGAACTTTACACTAATCTGAGTGGATTTAATTTTTAAAGCAGAGTACTTGTTTTCATCTTGATCCTCCATGGATGTGGAGAATAGAAAGACAGATAAACAAGTGTTTAACATTCCTGACTAGACCAAACCTTTGTGCATTATTCAGTATACAGCTGCTTGTAGGGAAAATTATGTAAAACATCTTTCCACCCAAAAAACAAGAATGCATAATCTTCTAACCAGTATATTCAGAGGTTCCTCTTTTTCACTTAAACAGTAAGTCTGTCCAAACAGATTTGTATACTGAATTCATCCAAGGGGCCAAAGAGAGTTGGAGGTGAATAGAAATTAAAGTCAAAGAATAGTCACATTGTACTGGTAATCATAAGCCAGGCATTTAAAACAAGGACTATTACTAGTGTGTCAGTATCAGTGTTACTAGAAAAACAGATATAATACAAGATATACAAATATATAAGAATTTACAGATTGACTTACGATGGCCACACAGTGTCAGATGTGATAGAAGGCTAAAGGTTCATCTGCACACTGGGGATCAGAAGGATCTAGCTGAGAGCCTGGAGCCCGATGTAGTGTCTCATGCAAGTCTGTATCAGGATGCTAAAGGGTCTGCACCTGGAAGGCTGAAAAGTCTGAGACAGAAGCCAGGAAATGATGCCCAAGGTGAAAGCGAAGACTGGATCTCCTCTGAAGAAGACTGGAGCAATCCTTCCTGCTTCATTTCCCTTTTACAGCATTCTGGCAATAACCTCCCTCAGGCGGGTCTTCCACACCTGGAACTATGCTGAGCCAATTTGATTGGGTATTATTTACTCAAGTTGACACAATCAATCAAGTGTCATAACTGGGCAAGCCAAGACAGTCATTTGTTCCAGGCCCATTTCCAAAAAACTCCAAATAGACTGTTGCATTATCTCCAATTGCCTGGCTATGCCTCTAATCACAGACCAAACTGACAAATATCCGTCATATAACTGAATTGTTCATCTCATTACCAGGTCCTACCATTTTAAACTTTGTAATTAAGTTCTGAATAACACAATTATGTTTCACGTCATTTGGGTGCTAAAATGTTGTTAATTTCTTCATTGTAATCCTTTTTTTAAGATCCAGGAATTTTTTTCATTGAGTTTATTGGTACTTTCTAGGTATACAGTATAGTTGCAGTCATCACTGGGATCTTGTACCTTTATATGACAGATCTTGGTTCTCATTTTCCCCCATACCCCTGAACTCCCTTCACCCCTCCAACTTTCCCTATTTACAAAGACTGTGTTTCCATTTTTCCTTTTCTCATATTTTTCCCTTATTTCCTTTCCTACCCTTCCAACTTCCCCTATACCTTTAGCCCTTTTCTTCCTATTTCACAATCAGTTTTACAATTTGAGATCCAGGAATTTTTAGTTCTATTTCAGAAGGTATGTCCCTCCCCTCCCCACTGTTATTTGGCCTCCTGATATAGAAGAAATTTTAAAAGAGAGGAAAATAAAAAGACAAAATAGAGTTCTGCTTCTTTTCCATCTGTGAAAGGCCGTGGATGCTACCTAAAATGAATACTAAGACAGTTAATGTAATTTTTAAAGTGGGATTGAGGAGAATAAGGAGTGGTAGAGACTAATGAAGACTAAGATGTTTATGCCCAGATTCCTATTGAAAAAAAGTGACTATTGAGTATCTGCTGATTATTGCCACATGGAAGCTCAGACCCAGGATTAACAGTTCTCCCAATATTTTCAAGAGGTACTACAAATCCAAAATTTCAATGAAATCTCCCTATTCTTAAAGATTGGCTGAAGATTTTCTCATGCTCTTCATCAAATAAAATATATTTGTCATCCAAAGTTAGCCTGTGGGTCACCAGGCTGAATCTATGATGTAATGAAAGGTAAATGTCCAGTTATCAGGTACTTAAAGGAGTTACCCAGTTGCTGGTAACTCCTAAGGACATGATGATCAGGACATGTTCCATAGGTTCTTTGCAAACTATGAGCCAAGACTCAAGATTGGTGTGATGGATCAAACCAATTCTTCAGTGTAAATACGAGGCTGTTGTTCCTGGAATATGTGTGCTTTATGTTAATTGAGACTTGAGCAATTTTAAATACATGAACATTTCAAGATGATCCATCATGTAAATCATAAGACACCGCCTTTTGAAACTCATAATTTTTAAATCTAATGTTATCAGAAGATAACAAGTAAAAAGCATTTTCTGAATTATTACCTATTCTCAGTAAATTGAGACAAGTAGAAAAGTTAAATTTGGGAACCATAAAAATTTAAAGGAATAATGACAGTAGTGATGCATCCCAAGCTTGCAGAGCATTCTGCTTCTTTCTGCACCACAGCCCCAGCCCACACAGGAGCACCTCTGAAGTCAGCGAGGCCAGGACAATCTTCATCCAGACACAGCAGCTACAAGTGGTTACAGCCAACATCTTCCTGGAGCACAAGTGCCGCCTAGACATCAACTCACTCCAGATCGCGGCCGCAATACCAGCATCATCACCATGGGTCTGTCCTCCTGCTTAGTAGATATTGAAGGAAATGATTAAGTCTGGAATGGATGTGGCTTGGCTGAACTTCTTTCACTGGACTCACAAGTACTAAGTGGAGAACGTGCATCAAGAACGTGCTTACAGCCACTGTGAGCTTTGCTTCCAACACTATTCTCTACTGGTCAGTGGCTGTGCTCCTTGACACCAAGGGACCTGAGATCCAAACCAGGCTCATCAAGGGCAGTGGCACTACTGAGGTGAAGCTCAAGAAGGAAGCCACACTCAAAATCGCACTGGCCAATGCCTACATGGAGAAGTGCAATGAGACTGTGCTGCAGCTGAACTCCAATAACATTTGTGAGGTGATGGACATAGGCAGTAAGGTCTACATGGATGATGGCCTCATTTCCCTGCCAGTAAAGGACAAAGGTCCCGATTTCCCGATGCCTGAGGTAGAAAATGGTGGCTCCTTGTGCAGCAAGAAGAATATGCACCTTCCTGATGCCACTGTGTCCAAGAAGGACATCCAGGACCTGCAGTTCAGGGTGTAGCAGGACACAAACATAGTGTTCATGTCCTTCATTCTCAAGGCTTCCAATGAGGGGAAGAACATCAAGATCATCAGCAAGATTGAGAACAACGAAGGGGTGTGGAGGTTCAGTGAGATCCTGGAGGTCAGCAATGGCACCAGGGTGGCCCATGGTGATCTTGGCATAAATTGAGATTCCTGCAGAGAAGGTCTCCCTGATTATTGGGCACTACAGCCATGCAGTGAAGTCCATCATCTATAACACACAGGTGCCAGAGGGCATTATCAATAAGTCCCAGATCAGAACAGACCAGTGAGGACTGCCCAGCCAATGTGGGGAGGTAAGCTACTTCCCCACCTTCCAGCACCCCAGGCCTTCATCGGAGCAGACCAGTGAGAACTGCCCAGCCATGCAGGTGCACCTGCAGCATTTCCCCCAGCCCTCATGGTCTCCAGCCTCCTGGCTGTGCCGGTACCTGGATCCACATTACAGAGGCACAGTTGATCATAAAGGCCATTATACTGAGTGAACAACTGCAGTAAAGACAAACCAGACCTCCATAGTTCATAAGTTGAAGAAATCACCACTTCCCATCAGAACCTGGACTATCATCAGGGGAAGGGAAGCTGGAACCTGCCATAGAACCTTGCAGAGTCAGGGAGCTCAACATTTGCCTTGCAGCCAGAATTCAGCCTAAATCTCAGGAGTCTACTGTTGATTGCTGAGACTAACTGACGTAGTTCTGCACACTGCTGCCCACATTATCTATTTTGACACCAAAGATATACCCTGAAGGAGACCCTGCAAATTTTTTTCTTTCTTTTCCTCTTATTTTTAATTTTTAATTTTATTTTTAAAATTGTATTTTTCCCACTCTTCAAATTCTTCCTTTTTTTCTTTCTTCTTTTTCCCAATCAGTCTTCTTGTTCCCCCACATTGTTCTTGGTCTCCCTTTTTGTTCCAGTTCCTGCCCAAATTCAGATTCCTTCTTTTTCTTTTCTTCTCTCTTTTTTTTTTTTCCTTCTCTCAATTGTCACTAGTTTCAAAGCAAAGTGAGTTAAATTTATAGCTTCACTATTACTGGTAAATTGTTCTATTCTTGTCTTTGTTCTGGCACTCTGTCTTTCCCTTTTGTCTTCAACAGTTTCCTAGAGTTTGTGTGATCATCCTATGTCCTCAGGTGTCACTTGAAACCTTATATTTTTCTTCCTATCTATTCCTCTCCCCCAAACTCCTTCTAAGTCCCCATCCTGAAGGATAAAGGTGCGATACTGAAGAGTTTATTCACTATAAACTTATTTGGTTTTGGTTTTTTTTTTTTTTTTTGTACCACGTATCAAACAGTACCTTGCACTTGCAAGGGAGGCATCAGAACTAATGAGCTAACTCCCTGGCCCTCTATAACCATATTCTGCACAAGTTCTTGATTTTGACTTAATTCACATGATTAAAGATGATAGATAAATACCTGCCACAAATTGTCAATTTCTAAGCTGTGCTTGATGCTATGGTGTTTTTGATTGTATCAATTGGGCTAAAGGGTTGTCATTGATTTAATCAGTTGTCCTTCCTGATATTATGAAAATGAAAGTGTATCTGAGTCACTAGAGACTCAAAACATAAAGAGAAGCTATATCAGGAAGATCGAAGTACTAACCCAGAAATTAAACCAAGGACACTACCAACAACAAAAATAAAAATGAGACAACACTTAAGCAAGGCACAAATTCAGACTTCCAGCTGACCAATGCAAAATACTAGGGGAAATGAGATGGAAAAGTCTGACAGTCAACCACCAGGACACCCTGAACACATAGCACAGAAAGCAACAAGAGATCAATCCGGTTCTAGAAAAATTCAAAACAGAAGTAATTTCCCAGATAACTACAGAGGTGGTGCGCACAATGAAAGACATAATTAGAACTCTAGAACAGAAACAGACAAAAAATAGATGAGTTCAGGACCATAATAGAAGCCATGAATGCCCAGCATAGGAAAGAAATGGAAACCATGAATGCCCCAAACAGGAAAGAAATGGAATCTGTGAAACAGATTCAAACAGATATCCAGGACATTAAAAACTCTATAGAAAGTATTCACAGCAGATGAACAAATCTGAAGATAGAATTTCAGATATAGAAGATAGGATTGAGGTCAGTGACCATGAAAAGAGAGATCTCTTAAAAAGAGTAAGGAACAATGAAAAATCAATCCAACAACTCTTAGATGATGCAAAGAAGAATAATATAAGACTTATAGGAATCCATGAAGTAGCAGGAGAAAGTAAAAATGACATAAAAAAACTGCTTGTAGAATTAATGACAGAAAACTTCCAAACAGAGGGGAAGACTTTGACATACAAATAAGTGAGACATATAGGAATCCAACTAGCCATGCTCAAAAAAAAAAAAAAATCTACACCTAGACATATAATAGTCAAGATCCCCGAAATCCAACAGAAGAACAAAATACTACAAGCAGCGAGAGAAAGGAAACAAATTACATGCAAAGGAAAGCCCATCAGAATCACAGCAGACTTTTCAACACACTCAGGTCAAAGAGAGCCTGGAGTGAGGTATTTCAAGGCCTAAAAGAAAACAACCTCCAACCAAGACTGATACATCCTGTAAAACTCTATTTTAAATTGGATGGAGAAATAAGATAATTCTATGACATAGAACACCTGAGAAACTCCATAAATACCAAACCAGCACTACAAGCAATTCTAAACAATATCCTAGAAAAAGACAATGAAGGTCACAACACCATGAGGCCCAACAGAGCAAATCAATTAGGCAAGGCAAGAAACAAAAGGGAAGGGGTAAAACTAAAAAGAGCCAGCAACAGGGCAATGACATGACAATGATAAGTCAATACATACCAGTTATAACCACCAATGTTAATGGCCTCAATTCACCAATCAAAAGAAATAGACTGGCAGAATGGATTAAGAAACAAAATCCAACAATATGTTGTATACAATAAACACACCTAGTTCCAAAGGAAACTCATAGACTGAGAGAAAAAGGATGGAAAACAGTTCTCCATGAAGCAGGAGCCCAGACAAAAGCAGGGGTAGCTATCTTATTCACAAAGTAAATTTGAAACCAAAACTAATTAAGAGAGAAAAAGAAGGACATGACATCCTTATAAAGGGAACAATCCAAGAGGAAGAGAGGACAATCATAAGTATATATGTACCAAATATTAATGCCCCCAACTATACAAAACAAATATTAAGGGACATGAAAAACCAAATAAGCACTAATACAATTGTAGTGGGGGACCTAAACACCCCACTATCACAAAGAGATAGGTCATCTAGACAAAAAATCAAGAAAGAAATACTAGAACTAAACCAAGCTTTTGAGCAAGTGCAATTAATAGACATCTGTAGAGTGTTCCACCCCACAAAATCAGAATATACAGTCTTTTCAGCTGTACATGGGACATTTTCCAAAATAGAACACAAACTAGCTCAAACAACATGTTTAAGTAACTGCAAAGGCATTGAAGTTATACCATGTATGTCATCAGACCATACTGTAATTAAACTGGAGATCAATAGCAAAACAAACTGCAAGAACTTCACAAACACATGGAAAGTGAACAACACTCTCCTGAACAATCAGTGGGTCGCAGAGGAAATTAAAGAAGAAATTAGTCAGTTTTTACAAATAAATGATAATGCCAGTACAACATATAGGAAGCTATGGGACACAATGAAAGCAGTTCTATGTGGAAAAATTCATAGCAGTGAATGGCCAGACTAGGAAAACACATGATGAATGATGAATCTTAAGCTCCTAGAAAGAGGAGCAATAAAAACCCAAACCTCATAGACGGGAGGAAATTATAAAGATCAGAACAGAAATCAATGCAATGGAGATTAAGGAAATGATACAAAAAAATAAATGAATTGAATAGTAGGTTTCTCAAAAGAATAAATAAAATTGATAAAGCCTAGCCAATCTGGTCAAAAAAAGGAAAGAAAAGGCTCAGATCCATGCAATTAGAAATGAAAAAGGTGAAGTCACAACAGATCAAGCAAAAATCCAGAGGATCATCAATACCTACTTTGAGAACCTGTACTGTAATAAAACGGAAAACACAGAAGAAATGGACAGATGTCTAGGTACTTATGAATGACCGAAGTTAAACAAAGAAGAGTAAAAAATCTAAATTACAATCAGTGAAATTGAAATGTGATTAAAAATTTACCAATAAAGAAAAGCCCAAGTCTTGATGGCTTCACTGCTGAATTGTACAATACATGTAGAGAACAACTACTGCCACTACTCTTTAAACTTTTCAATGAATTGAAAGGTAAGCAATACTTCCAAATTCATTCCTGGAAGCAGGCATTACTTTGATTCCAAAACCAAGGAAAGACCCAACCAGAAAAAAGAATCAAGCCAATCTCCCTAATGAACATAAATGCAAAAATCCTCAATAAGATACTGCAAACAGAATACAGAGGGTAATCAAGAAAATCTTATACCCTGACCAAATCCAATTTATCCCAGGGATGCAAGGATGGTTCCACACCTGTAAATCAATAATGTAATACACTTTATCAACAAAGTCAAGGACAAAAACCATATGATCATCTCAATATATGCAAAAAAAGCATTCAACAAAATTCAACACCTATTGATGATTAAAAGTCCTGTAGAAAATTGGAATACATGGTCTCTGTCTTAACTTGATAAAGGCTATCTATGAAAAACCAGCAGCCAACATCATATCAAATGGCAAAAAAACTGAAAACCTTCATGCTAAAATAGGGAGCACAAGGATGTCCACTGTCACCACTCCTGTTCAGTATAATTCTGGAAACACTAGCCATGGCAATTAGAAATGAGAAAAAAATGAAGCAATTAAAATAGAAAAGTAAGAAGTTAAACTGTCATTATTGCTGACAATATGATACTCTACATAGAAGACCAAAAAAACTCTGCCAAAAGACTGCTAGAGTTAATTGACAGAGTCAACAGAGTAGCTGGATACAAGGTCAACACTCAAAAATCAATAGCCTTCTTCTACACAAATAACAGACTCACTGGGAGAGAAATTAGGGAAACAATTCCTTTCACAATAGCATCTAAAAAATGCAGTATCTAGGAATCAACCTAACAGAGGAAGCAAAAGACCTCTATACTGAAAACTATAGCACTCTGGAAAAAGGGATTGAAGGGTATATAAAAAGATGAAAAGATATCCCTTGCTCCTAGGTAGGAAAAATAAACATAGTGAAAGGCCACACTACCAAAACTTCTATACAGATTCAATGCAATCCTGATTGAAATTCCAATAGTATACTTCACAGTACTAGAGAAAATAATACAAAAATTCATTTGGAACCAGAAGAGACCTAAAATAGCAAAAGTCATTCTAGGCAACAGAGACATGACAGGGGGTTTCACAATCCACAACTTGAAACTATACTACAAAGCCACTGTGATAAAAACAGCATGGTACTGGCAAAGAAACAGACCCAAGGGTCAATGGAATAGATTAGATGGTGCAGAAACAACACCAGACATACTCAGCTATCTCATCCTTGACAAATAAGCCAACCATCCTCACTGGAGGAAAGATAGCCTCTTTAATAAATTGTGTTGGAAAAACTGGATTTCAACCTGCCACAAATCAAAGCTTATTTTTAGCCATGAACTAAACTAAAATCTAACTGGATTAAAGATCTAAATATTAAAACAGAAACACTAAACTTGCTGGAAGTTAAGTTAGGTGGAACTCTTGAAGACATTGGCATAGGAAAAAGCTTTATGAACAAATCCTCAGTAGCATGGGAACTAGCACAAAGAATTGACAACTTGAATCTCATATTATTAAACAGCTTCTGCACTGCAAAAGAAACCACCAACAGAGCTAAGAGACCACCTACAATGTACAGGGAAAAAAATGTACCAGCTGCTCCTCAGACAAAGGACTACTATCTAAAATATATAAAGAACTCAAAAAAATCAGGCCCCCCAAATTTAAAAACCCGATTCAAAAATGGGCATCTGAAATGAGCAGACACTTCTCAGACAAAAAAGTAAAAAGCAGCAAATAAATATATGAAAATATGTTCCACAACACTGGTCATTAGAGAGATACAGATGAAAACAACACTGAGATTCCATCTCAACCCAGAAAGAATGGCTGCTATCAAGAAATCAACCAATAACAAATGCTGGCGGGGTTATGGGAAGAAAAGAACCCTTCTCCATTTTTGGTGGGAGTGCAGAGTGGTGCAACCAATGTGGAAATCAATACAGAGATACCTCCACGAACTAGAACTAGAGTTCATTTGACCCAACCATCCCTCTGCTGGGTATCTTTCCAAAAGAATTAAAAGAATCATACCACAGCAATATATGCTCACCCATATTTATAGCAGCACAGTTTGTAATAGCTAAAATTTGGAAACAGCCCAATTTTCCATCAATTGGAGACTAGATAAAGATGTGGTTTTTCTAAAAAATGGAGTACTACTCAGTCATAAAAAATGAGAAACTAGAGTCATTCATAGGGAAATGGATGCATATTTAGGCCATACTCTTGGTACTGGGGATTGAACTCGGGCCCTTGCACTTGCAAGAAAGGCACCAGAACAACTGAGCTAAATCCCCAGCCCTAGGCCATACTCTTAAGTGTAAATATCCAATAGTTTCTCTGGCATAGAGAACTAAAAGTGTAAATAAGATCCAAATTGTGTAACTGATGATGTGGAATAAGAAGAAAAGGGATAAAAGTTCAGGGGAAGTGGGAAGGGTAGGGGAAAGGAAATAAGGGAAAAGAAAAAATAATGAGAAAAGGAAAAAATGGAAACAAAGTCTTTGTAAATAAGGAACAGTGGAGGTGAAGGGAGGGCAGGGACAAGACGAAAAAATGAGAACCAAGACCTGTCATATAGAGGCACAAGATCCCAATGATGAATGTAACTGTACTGTATACCTAAAAAGTATCAATAAACTCAATTTTTTAAAAAAGTCTAGGCCCATGCAGGCTGAGGGCAGCTTCATGGCCAAGCCGTCCTGAATGCACGGACTACATCGCGCTGTGAAGAGAGGTGGCCAAGGGCAATTACTGGCGGGCAGCTGTAGCATGCAGCCCCTGGTTGCCCACAGCCAGAGGCTGCCATTTACCACTTGTAATTGTTTGAGGAGCTGCGCCGCCTGGACTGCTGCTGCCACGGAGTTCAGATAGCCCTCCTTCAAGGGCTGCAGTGGGTGATTATCGCGCTCAATAAGTCCCGCAGCTCTGCCCACCATGTAGCGCGGTACCGTCCTCTGCCCCATCATCACCATGACCTGCAACCCCCAATGGCCAGACCAACAACCCACCTGTGCCTCGGCATCTTCCCCATGGTGTGCAAGGACCCTGAGCAGCAGTCCTGAGCTGATTACATGGACCTGTGCATGAACGTCAGCAAGGCTCGAGGCTTCCTCAAGACGGGAGATGTGGTCATTCATTGTGCTGACCAGGTGGCACCCTAGCTCCGGCTGCACCAACACTGTGCAAGTTGTACCTTTTCCGTGACAGCTCTGGAGCCCTTCTCTGGCCCCTTTCTCGTCCTCGTCCCTCAACACATCCATTAGGCCAACGACACTTGCAGCTCTAGCTCCGGGCTGTAGTGTGGCACTGCCGAGCTGGGACACCTGGGAAGATGGTGTCTCTGTAATTAGCACCTCTCAGGCACAGTGGCCCAGAGTTGGCAGCTCCTGATGTGTCCCCACCCCAGCAAGGGATGAGGAGGGAGGCCTCCAGAACTTGTTGCAGGAAGGTGGCAACTCTGCGTCCTTTGTGTAACCCGTAGAAAGTGGATGCTCAGAGAACCCAGCGACGGATGAAAGAGTGGGGGCTGAGGACATGGGACAGTGGATCCGGTGTGGCAGACTCTGGCCCTGGTCCCAACTGCTTCCTGTTTGCCGCAGTGCCCCACCTGACCCGTACACCAATTCTCTGCACCCGCTCTCCACACACACACCAGTGCAGTGGCCTCCTGCTGGCCAATTGCTATAGAGAGAAAGAGGGCGAGAGAGAGAGAGAGAGAGAGAGAGAGAGAGAGAGAGAGAAAGAGAGGAAATCAGATGAAACTATATAATTTTGAGAAATCAAGTATATACTTTATTCAGCAAATACCAATGGATTAATATACACATATCATGCTAAGAGCTATACATGGGTATGTTATTTAATATTGACAACAACCCATATTGTACTTCGGGCTCCTGCAGAAGTAGAACCTGAGACAGAAATGTGGCTGCAAGTTGCTCATTTGGAAGGTGACTGCAGGAATACTGGTAGAGGAGTGGAGACATGAGACAGGATGGGAAAGAAACAAGTAAGAGGTGTAGTGGCACAAGCAGGGGCCACCATGAGCAACTGGAGCTCAGTACAGTATGGAGTTTAGGGCCCTTCAAGGCTATCCCATTCAAGGAGCAAAAGAGCTAGAATATATACAATAATTCTCGCTAATCACTGGCTGAAGGCTGCTCTCAGGAAACTAATTCTTTCACATTTCTAGCTGCCAAGCATGTGGCATTCACAGCAAGCCTCTGAGAATAGAAAAGCAGGTGCTGGCAATAAGTTAAGGTAAGTTGCCTAAAAATGGTAATAGCCAAAGAGATGCTAAACACTGTCTACTATGGCCAGTAAGAGCCTACTACCATCCCTATATTACAAATGAGGTAGTGTATGGAATTCACTCTTCAAATAGAAAATGCTAGCAAGTATCCATCCCTACCTCCACCCAACCACTGTCAGGAGCAGGCTGCCAAGATGACTTCAAGACATGGAAAACTTTAGGGAACAAGTTTTCAGCTGCTTTGACAGTCAGTCATAGAACAAAGTACTGGAAGTCTAGACATTGGTCCCCAGGTTTGGGCATCAACAGCACATCTGCAGTCATCAGTATGCAGGGCTTTGATGCAGTGATGTCAGCGCTCTCTGGGAACCATAAGAGATGAGAAATCACAATGAGCTGAAGTAGCAAAGGAGGAAAGTGACAGTTACTATATGATAACCGAAAGGGCCACTGTCAGAACTAGTACGATACCACCAGGAGATTTCTGATACTATCTCCTGAGAAAGTGAGGGCGCACATATGACCCTAAACTAAGCAGAGACTGTGTGACAGTTCTCACTAATTTAATTTTTATCCACAAGCTACAACAATTACACATCAGAGATACACTGACTTCTAGTTACATATTCCCTTCCTCCACTGAAGATTGTGCCAATAACTTAAAGTGACGTAGATCAATTACCAAACTATTAAATGTCAGTTAACATCTTTGGAAACTGAATACAAAATGAACTTACTAACACTGCCTTGTTATAAATCCATTGTGTGTTTTAAAAATTAGGTTTTAGTGCCTAATGAATGTATGAAAATAGAATTATCAAGTTATTGTTTTTATAGAGGTGATTAATAACTATACCATTGACTTTCCCTGTACTCTTGAGTTGTAGAACTGGAATCTTTCTGATGAGCTCTCTCTCTCTCTCTCTCTCTCTCTCTCTCTCTCTCTCTC
>NW_022900934.1:17776531-17839875 GCF_012274545.1 Fukomys damarensis
CCTTTTTTTTTTTTTTTTGACTGTTCATAGTATTGGTAAATACTTCCAAACTGCTTCCCCTTCTAGGCACTAAGATCTTTGGGAATTTTGCACTGACATTATTTATATTTCTAGTACCTAAGAGAGAACCTGGTGCATACTAGGTGAATGTGAAGGAATGAATGTTAAAACTTCCCTTTATGGTTGGGTAGTATTTTTGTGTTTATTTTTTTTTAATGCAACAGAGGAGTGAGTCATCACAGAGGAGATATTTGGGCTTAAATCTACGCTCTACTACTTACTAACTGAACAACCTCAATGAAATCATTTGAACTGTAAAAGTCAATTTTTTCAGTGGTAAAATGAAGGCTAATTTGGATTTCTCAAAATAGACTCTGAAATAAAGACTTGGACATGGGTGATTCTCTGTGTCAGGAAAAGAAATGAAGAAAAACAGACAGAAAAGGGAGACAAGGAATTAAGCATGTGTTCGCAAGCAGATTCCGTTGTAAGCCCAATCTCACAGGCTTGCTTTGAGAAATGATATCAAATGTGACTTAGAATTTTCACGCAGCACAGGGAGGCTGAGGCAGAATATCTACCTATTCCATTATCTCAAAATGACAACTACCCCTCAACTTTTAGCTTCTATCTATGCACAATAGAATAAGTTCCCATGGTGCTAGAGGAAGCCATCAAGAAGGAGGCATCTCAGGTGAAGAGCTGACAGGACTGATAGGACTCACGGCTCCAGGTGAACTCAGATGAGCTGTAAAGAGAGAGGGGAGGGCATCTGCTGCAATATTAACACCTGTATCATGTAGAACCACCTTACAAATCAGAAGTTTAAAATAAGAAAATCTATGCAGGGCACCAACCACAATGCCTTCCCCATAGAAAATTGCCTATAAATTGTTGTGACGATTGAGGTTGTTACTCTTATTAAATGTGGTTGTGAACATTGAAATTCATAAAGACAATACTTGAATTTATAAGTCAATCCTGCATTGTTGCTGCCCATCCTGAACCACGGTCTTTTGCAAGTTCATGAGACACAGAAGGGAAGAAAATATTAGTCACTACTCCTACAGAACCTGCAGTCTATGTGAGACAACCAGACACTGAAGTAAATATTGACTTCCTATTTTTCTCACTTCCTCTCTGTGGATGGGCTTGATTTCTCTTGATGGTACCAATAGAAAAGAACATAATATGCACATGTGTATTGCTAGTTAAACTAAAAATATCATAAAATATCTTTATATGAAACAATCACTGTCTTGCTTTGTAAATATGCTTATTACACTGGGATGCCCCGCCAACCACCACTGCTCATCAACTGTGTCAAATAGCATTTGTGTTCCTCTGGCAGTAGACACTGAAATAATTCAAGGGCAAGGGGTTTGTTTAGGAGGTAATCACGAGAAACTCTAATAGAAAGGTGAGACCAGAAGAAGAAAACAGCTGATTGAGCATGAGTTATCAACCAGCTATTACTACCTCTGGAACAGGGAATGGAGCCACAGGGAACTCTGGAAGTCAGTGTGGAGCATACTTGTTAGCATTATCCTACCTGAGGAATGAGGGATCTGAGTTACTGAAAATGTCAACTCCCATCTGAGGTTCTTGTTGAGAGCTGCTCCCAGAGGGTAGTAGTTCTCTGGCACTTCTAACCTGCTGTGTTTGTTCAGCACAGTGGACTGTGACTGCCAGAAAAAAAAAGTCTCAGGCAGTTGGAAGTTAAACAACAAATACAACCATCGTAAGGCCTGAGTGCATAAGAGTAGGGCACAATGGGACAGTGAGCATCACACCAAAAACGTAAAAAGGTACAGTGGGAGTATAGCGGAGCCTCGACTGAGAGTGCTTCGGTAAACACACATCAAGCAAAGCCACATGAGGAGATTCACTCCCCCAAACTTCACGTGAACTAAATACGTCTTCCTTAGCACGGATCCCCAGTTCCCGACACATCCCCTAGCACATAGTAAATACTTTCAGATGGGTGCCTATAAGATCCATGATCTATGGTATTTGCCTGAATCTTGAGAATGAATAAGTAATTCACTGGGAACACTAGGACAAAGCATACTCAGAAATAAACAGCTATGTAAAACTGAAACTTCTGTAGGAGAAGGTCTCAGTACAATTACTTTGTTAAAAATCCACAACTGCTCAGAAATGAGTTTCCTTTCATAGAGACACACTCTCCACTTTTTCATACCATTTTTGCCTTTTGATGCAATAACAACCAAAAATCCAAGCTTCGTATCACCATCCTTCAGATATTTAATGATATGTACGCCTTTTAAAATATGCATCCCTGGTTTCTTATCAGTGTCCCAGAATTAAGAGATCCTCCAGATATTTTTAACCATATAAAGTTAGATTTTGGGCCCTTGGATCAGGAGTATGGACTACAGTGTTATGTAATGACTTTGGTGTCTTCCAAATCCGACATTGCCAGTCGTCCCCAGCCAAACTCTTTCATTTGTAAAATGCTTATCTCACTGGAAGCTATAGTGAGCATTTAATAAAAATCATGCTTTTCCATTGGATTTACTGACCTTTTCTCCACCATGTTACTGCTAAGCCACATTTCTCTCCACTCCCTGGACTTGTGAGCCTTTCAATCCAGAAAAAGGATGAGACTAGTTAAATACCCATGTCACTCAGGCCTCTTTACAGAGGATTTAGTCTAAAAGGCAGCCACTTTGGGCTTCCCTCCCTCCTCAGCAATTCAGAGTTAAGCAGCCATCCCTTCTCCTTCAAAAAAAGAAATAAGTGCTGCGTGCTTGTTCACCCACTGAGCAAAGGGACTGATTACCCAAGAAAGGGAAGTGTCACCAAAAGAAATCAATAAAGATGAGGCTCTGAAAAGGTTGACTGGCTGCAAAGGATTAGATATTGATCTTGCTTGTTTTCCCAGTTATTGCTCTGCTCACCACCTGTGGAAGCCACTTCTAATCTCCCCCTAATACCAAACAAGACAAGAGAGCTCAGCCCAGAGCAAACTCCTATAGGACCAAAAAAATTCCCAGTTCTTGTGTCCAGAAGACCATGAACACAGCACCAAGAGATCTAATCCTGCTTAAAAAAACAGAGCAGGTGGGCAATTTAACAAGAGCCAGACACACAAACTGTTGCAAACATGCCTCATAAAACTGAGGTGACCAGAAGTCAGTAGGAAAGACGACATTTGCATTAAAGTCTTGATTTTCTGAGAAGATCTAAGAATGGAATTTAGGACATAAAAATAAAAGTCTTAGATTAAAAAATAAAAGTAAGGTCTTAGATTAAAATCTATAAATGTATAGTAAGAAAACACTGTTTTGCCTACCTAATTGGAGGTGTTTTTAAAATCATAATATTAAGTAGTAACAAGTATTCAAGGAAATGAAAGGGGTGAATAACTCTTGAGATTAATTTGATAATGTATTTTAAAAGATATAAAATTCATCGTGCACTTTGAACTAATAATTCCACTTCTAGGAACTGATCTGCAAATACAGTTAGAATGTGCACAAGGCTTTGCTAGAAGTTGAAAGGCATGCACTACTTCTAGAGACATGGAGTTGGGACAGATGGCAGGTTGGCTGTGAAGCTCAAACACTGCGAGGAACAGTGCCCATACTATCCTCCCTGTGTAGTGAAGACCCAGCTCTGTCTCAGGGGAATAAAAAAGCGTATCAACTCCAAGAGATCCATCAGAGGCCATCACTACATTAGGAAAATGGAAACATTTTAATTTAGCTAAAAGTTCAAGCTTTAGAACCATTTGAGACCTCTATGATTAGAAAACTTACTAATCTACTTCACTTTTATCAAATCTGCAGGTATAGGGCTCTCATCTCTGAAAACCAATATTCTATATGAAACATAATCATTGAGCCCAGTTATTCTATTACTGAGTGTTGTCATACTCTTTCATACCTTGTCCAGAAGTCTGGATAAAACAACTTTATAGAAAAATCTAGTGATACAACATATGATCATCTATATTAGTTATTTTCCTTTCTTCTGTATTGATTTGTCATAGGCTACATAAAATCAGTTTTCAGGTTCAATAGAAAATCTTGACAGATAAGATTTCAGTTCTAAGACCAAAACAAAAGAGAATACATTATAGACACCTTTCTCCTTAAATTGTATTTAAGTAATTCATTTCACTTTCAGGTAAGATAGATATGTAACTATCAACTACAGAGGGGGAAAAAGATAAACATTTTCTTATAAATTAGTATCATGATGATTTGTGACATATTAAGGGTCCTTATGGAAAATGCCCTGCTATCAAATCACTGATGGAAAAAATGCTAACTTAAGACCACCTGTTCCCAAACCAAAGCTAATATTATTAATAACCATAATCACCAAAGCAAGTGGCTACAATTATTTCCCTCCCTGTATCCATATCCTTTTTCAATGTGACTTTGAAGCTCTGCCAAGAGACAGAATCCATTTTTTTCACTCTTTAAATATAAGTTGGCTTTATAACTTTTACTGATCAAAAGAATATGTTAGAATAACTCAAGTGTCAACAGAGCCTAAATGGAAACCTCCAATTCTATTCAAACATTCTATTAAAGCAGCACGCCCTTCTCCCTGATGGCTGGTACCAGAGAAAACCAGCCAGAAATAAGATCTGAGACTCTTACACTACCCGAAATGTCCTGGTGTTAAATTAAAATCCAACCATCAGACCAAAACACAGGAAGATCTCAAACTGAGTTTTTTAAAGAAATGATAAGACATGACAGTAAGATGATGGAGGTACTGGAGTTATCTGATAAGAATTGTTAAGCAACCAACATAAAAAAATGCTTCCATGAGCAACTATAACACACTTCGAGCAAATAAAGTTTCAGCAAGCAAAAGATTTAGAGAAGAACAAGATAGAAATTTTAGACCTAATACATTAACTAAAACTTTTTTAAAATTCAATAGATGGAGTCAATAACAGAAAAGATGGGGGAAGAATCAGTGAGCAGGAAAATATAAAAATAGAAATTACCTAACGTGGACAACAGAGGGGAAAATAAGCTAGAAAAAAATATAAGAGGCTCAGAGGCTTGAGGGCCAATGAGAGACTTAACATTCATGTCATTTGAGTCGGAGAACATAGAGTGAATAGAGCAGGACTGAAAAGTATTCAAAGAAATAATTGTTGAAAATTTTGGAAATACAAAAAAGTCATGAACCTATAGATTCATGACACTAAACACTCAAACAGAATAAACTGTATTTGTAAAGGATCTACATCATAGGAATTTTTTTGAAAACTAAAGAAAATTAAAAATATCCTGAAAACAGCAAAAGAAACAACATCTTTTGATGGGGGAAAAAATCCAATTTGAATGACAGCAGATTTCTCACCAGAAACAGTGGAAGAAAGAAGAAAGTGATGGAGCATTTTTCAGATGCTGAAATGTCCATACACCCAGTGAAAATAGCCTTCAAGAATGAAAAAGGAATCAAAACATTCTCAGATGAAGGGAAACCAGGGATGTTCTTAGCAGGATTCCTATCAAAAAAGAATGTCTAAAGAAATTTCTCTAAACAAAAATGAAATGAAAGAAGAGAGAAACTTGTAACATCACCAAGGAAGAAAGACTCGGGAAACCAATAGACTTTCCTTCTCATCCTGAATTTAATAAAGAATGCTTGATGGTTGAAGGAAAATTATAATAAAACACACACAAGACTTGTATGGCAAAAAAAAAACAAAACACCTACAAATCCCTAATGAAGTGAATCAAGAAAGATATAGAGAAATATATCATGATGAATTAGAGGGCTTAACATAGTAAAGATGTCAATTGTCTCCTAATTTATGTCCAGATTTTGCATAATTCTTATCAAAATCCCAGCAAGATTCTCTGTAGATATAGATAGGATTATTCTGAAATGTATATGAACAGACAAAAACAATAGCTAAAACAATTTGAAAGGAAGAATAAGCTTGAATGAATCAGTGTTATAGTTAAGATGTTGTATTTCTCCAAAGTTCATGTGTTGGAGGATTGGTACCCATGGTGGTGGTGTGGACCTTTAAAAGGTGAGATGCAGCAGGAGGCCTTTGAGTAATTGAGGGCATTGCCCTCCAAAGTGAAAATTGATCTTCTAGAGTGAGTTCTTAGGAGAATGAGTTGCTATGCAAGCCTAAGTCTGACTCCTGAGTTACTTCCTGGCTTCCTATGTGAGCTGTGATCACAGCCTAAAGAGCACTCACTAGAACTGGGACAATGCAAGCACTGTGCTCTTGAACCTTCAAAACTGTGATCTGCATAAACCTCCTTTGTTCATCAGTAGCCTCCTCAGATATTTCAATATAGTGAGGAAAAGCTGACTAACATGCGTTCACGCAATTGCAAGACTTATTATATCACTACAATAATCAAGACAGTGTGATACTGGTCAGTACCATAGACCAGTGGTGACTAACCTATGGCACACACGCTGTGGCCAGCTGTTTGTTATCATTGAAAGCTCTAAAAGGTTCACCATCACTGCCCTAGATCAGTGGATAGGAAAGAACCCCAAAATTGCCCCACACAAATATGTCCAACTGATTATTTTCCAAATAGAATTGACTGGGGAGCAATTGGATACCCATATGCAAACAAAAGCTACTTCCTGAACAGCTGAACAGCTTTCATCCACCACATGCATCTCACGGCTAAGGGCTGCACCACAGGCCTGGCAATGACAAAGCCAAGTGACCAGGAACTGAAGCTTCTGATACTCAGAGCCAACATAAACATTTCCTACTTTTAAATTATTTCTCTCACATATCTTTCTCACACTGACAGAAAGCTAATACAACTGGACTTAATCAAAATTAGAACCTTTTGTCCTGTGAAAGACCATGTGAAGATGATAAAAAGACAAGATACAGGTTTGAAGACATTTCCTTTCCACTGAGCTACATCCCCAGCCCTTCTTACCTTTTGGGAAGGGTCTCACTAAGTTGCTCCCGCAGGGATCAATCTTTGTGATCTTCCTGACTCAACCTTCCAGAGCACTGGGATTACAAGGTGTGCTGCCAAGTCCAGCCAGAAAAAAAGTGTTTTGAAAACTACATATATGACAGGACCAGTCTGGAACAATGGTGGCGAATCTACAGCATGCATTCTGCAGCAGCATATTTGTGCCATTGAAAGAACTGAAAGGTTCGCCATCACTGCCCTACGATATATAAAGAATTCTTTGAAAAAACAATACAGTATAAAAAATAAAAGCAATGCAGTCAGAAAATGAGCAAAAGATATGAAGAAACACTTCACTTATGAGGATATACAGATGATTATAAATACATAAAGAGATGACCCTCATCATTAGCCACTAGGAAACACAAATTAGAACCATGATAAGATATCACTGCACAGCTGTTAGAAAAGCTCAATTTTTTTTTAAAAGTGACACCACCAAATACTAGGGAAGATGAAGAGAAACTGAATCATTCACACATCCCTGGTAGGAATGTAATATGACCCAGTGCCTGAAAAACAGATTGGCAGTTTCTTTAAAAAAAAATTTTTTTTTTAAGCCGGGCGTGGTGGTGTGCACCTATAATCCCAGCTACTCAGGAGGCTGAGGTGGGAGAATCGCCTGAGTCCAGGAGTTCTGGGCTGCAGTGCGCTATGCCCATAGGGTGTCCGCACTTGCTTCAGCATCAATATGGAGACCTCCCGGGAGCGGGGGATCATCAGGTTGCCTAAGGAGCGGTGAACCCGCCCAAGTCAGAACGGAGGAGGTCAAAAAAATTCTTTTTAAAAAGGAAAGTCAAGGGCCGGGGATTTAGCTCAGTGGTTCCCCTCCTGCCTCAAAAGCGCAAGGACCCGAGTTTGATCCCTGTACCAAAATAAATAAATAAATTTTTAAAAAATAAAAAGGAAAGTCAAGCCGGGGATTTAGCTCAGTGGTTCCGCTGCCTTGCAAGCGCAAGGTCCTGAATTTGATCTGATCTCCGGTACCAAAAAAAAAAAAAAGGAAGTCATGAGCTGGGCATGGTGGCGCACCCCTGTAATCCCAGCACTCAGGTGGCTGAGGCAGGAGGACTGCAGTGAGTTTGAGACCAACCTGGGCTACATAGTGAGTTCAAGGGCAGTCTCAGCTGCATAGTGAGACCCTGTCTCAAAAAAAAGAAAAAAAAAAGGAAAGTCACAATATGTATAACTACTATAAGACTCAGCCATTATATCCCTGGGCACTAACCCCTGAGAAATGAAAATATGTTTACACAAACATGTAGGCAAATTATTACAGACATTTATGATTATACAAACTGTGATACATCCTTATTATGGTCTGAATGTTTGTATCCTCCAAATTCATAGGTTGAAATGCTACCCTACTCCACGGTGATGGTACTAGGGAATGGGGTTTGAAAGAGATTAATCAGAGCATTTATGATTGGAATTAGTACCCTTAAAAAGATCACAGCAAGCTAGTCAGCCTTGTCTACCATGTAAGAACAGAGCAACAAAACACCATCTATATGCCAAAGAGTAGGCCCTTACCACACAAGACCAACTGCCTTGGTCTTGAACTTTCTAGATCCCAAAACTGTGAGAAATTAAATCTCTGTTGTTTATAAACTAACTAGTTTGTAACTCAAATAAGACAATGCTATGTCATGGAATACTACCCAATAATAAAAAAAAGAATGAACTATCGATAACAGATAGCTTGGATGAATCTCTAGAAAATTACGCTGATAGAAAAAATCCAATACAAAAAGAGTATATAATGTATTATTCCATTTCTATATCATTATTAAAATGAAAAATTATAAAAGTGGAGGAAAATGATTGCCAGGGATAAAGGATGTGGTAGAGACAGGCAAGAAGCACAAGTTGTTGTATCAAGATGTGCATCTTTGTGGTGCTAGACACATTCTGCATCTTGAGTATATCAATGTCAGTATCCTGGCCTTGATATTGTACTGTAGTTTTTTGAGATGTTCTCATGTGTACAGAATACAGTTTTCTCTGTATCATTTACGTTAATTGCACAAGTCTTTATCTCTAAATTAAAAGTTTAATTCAAAAAGTGAAAATAAAACAAAATGGCATAAGTGATGTTGTGCTAATTCCAGGCTGATGTCTCGAGAAATTTTCATGGTTCTGTATTCAAAACCTACCCAGATACTGTGTGAAAAAACCTGGACTAGCTGATGGAGGATAACAGAGCAATTGAGGCCCCATAGACAAATCAGCTCCAGTCTAATCTGCCAGTCAACTGTAGACACACCTGAGCCTAGCAGAAACCCTAAGAAACACCCACATGGACCCTAACTATATCTCCACAAAATTGTGAAGCTAAGTAAATAGTTCTTGATTTTAAACCAATTTATCTTAGAAGGTTCTCTAGGAAGTTATATTGTTTAAAATTGGATGTTTTGAAATCTTGTATGACTAAACTTGATATGTAATAAGCTTCATTAAAAATCTGTTACACCAAAAAGTATAGTAGTAGTAGAAGACCCTTGATCCTTCTCAACAGGTATGCACTAGGTTCACCTCATTAGGGAGCTCAGGTGGCCTTGAATTCAGCCATGGATCCTTCATAAGCTCCTCAACCATCATTACAGGCCATCAGTGCTGCCCCTAGCACAGTGGACAGTCAAAAAGCACAAAGCTCTGCTCTTAATGAGCTTCATAGAATAGCTGCTGCCCAGACACTTGACCTCCAACTCACTGCCACTCAATCCTTATCAAGAGATCAATAAATGCAGGAGTCTCCAAAGGCTTCGGCACCATCCATTCCTCCAGGTACTCTAAATGGTATCCTAAATTAAGCCACACCATCAGCAAATGAAGGGACCACATTGTTTTGGCCTTCACAAAATTGCCCATATTGGACTGCACTTTGGCAGTTAGTCATTTCCCTCTTCTCTTCTATGGGACTTAAGAGCCCTGTGAAACCCAATATTGTCCTTGTTCTGATGATGGGGCTAAGAACCTTACCCACAATGAAAGTGTGCAGGAAAAATCCATGTCTTGCTAATCAGGGATGAACTGTCCATATAGCAGCTGGTTGTATTTCCCTCATGGCCCTAGTGATCATGGTATTGATATGCTTTCCCACTTATCTAGGAAGGTTAGAGTCAAACTGCACACTAAGACTTTCGTAGAACAGAGTGCAGGTTCAGATCTAAGCATCATCAAACACCAGACCTGGCTCTTCTCACTTATAACTTCCTAGGTAGCCATTTAATCCAAAGCAGATGGCCTGGACCAGGGAGTCTTCTCTGTGTCCCTGGAGTACAACAGAATTAGGAAGACTCACATGAAAGCAAGCTTATAAATGCAGCCTTGTACACGATGATTTGCCATGGACTTCCATACCCAGAAGATGAAGATAAGGGACAGGGAAATCTCCCAGGAGTTAAGTAACTTGATGTGTCAGAAACTCTGTATATGCTATTTCTCCTCAAAACATTGCTGAGAGATGGAAATGAATATCTGCATTATCCAAAGGAGAAAAATGAAGTTCAGAAGAACAAAGTGACTAGCCTCAAAATCACATGCAAACTTGAGTCAAATTATGAAGCCAACATTCTTTATTCAAAACCAGGGTTGGTGAAATGACCATGGTCTGTTTTTGTAAATAAACTATTTTGGGGGCACATCCTACTCATTTGTCCACATATTATCCATAGCTGCTTTCAGACACAACAGCAGAATTGGCAACAGTGACTCTACAATCCATAAATCCTAGAATTTTATTATCTGTTCCTTTAAAGAAAAAGTTTGCAGATTCCTGCTATAAAGAGTTCTAGACAAAATGTTAAACAAAAGTTATATTTATTAGAACAGTATATAACTTTTAAGTATCAAATACAAAGACCAACCCCATCCCTACAATGGTACTTCTGATAACCATCCCCCAAGCTCCATATTTGAGCCTTGGTGTCATTGCAGACCCTAAAGTGATGTCATAGTAGAACCTGAAGTGGTTCACCCTCTGGTCATGGAGTTCTGAGTTAATGTCCTGCACTCAAACAAACGCAGTCTTTTATCTGCAAGGCCCAGAAGGGTCTGAGCAGAGCAAGCCTCAGTGGGACCACCACACTTGTCCTTCCTATTATGTGTGGTGAGCTTGCCATGAGATGCCCTGAAAAGACACTGTAACATTTCCACACACATACTGTAGAATCCAAAGTGGTCCACTCTCTGGTCAGAGAGTTCTGAGTTGACATCCTGCAACTTAAACAAATGCAGTCTTTTATCTGCAAAGCCCAGAAGTGTGTGAGCACAGCAGGCCTAACTGGGCCCACCACACTTGTCCTTCCTATTATGCATGGTGAGCTCACCATGAAATACCCTGGAAAGACAAAGACATAGCACTTTCACATGCATCCTTTATGCCCATGAGAACCAGGCCTTTACTCAATCTGAGTCCCATCCTATTTCTTGACTTTCAATCACTCTATTTCAGTGTTTCTGACTTGGTCTCTGAGAAGCGTGGTGAATAAGATTCAAAAGATATTTGTGGGTTCCTTCAAGTTATTATGCCAAAACACAGTATTTCTGGCAATAGTGTGAACTGAGATCCTTAGGAGGCTGGTTGTTCTCAAAGTCTTTAGGATCTTTTACAATTATAATCCAATGCAGAGACCCAACCAACAAGGAAATCAATGAAGAGAGGGTACAGGCTGAGTGGTAACTCGCCATTGCCCAGTACTCCTTATGTTCACCATATCAGTCTGCTATAAATCCATAATCCTGGTGATTCCACCAGTAGTGGGGAAACTATCCCCTCAATCTGAGCCCCATCCAATTTCTTGACTCTCAGTCAATGTCTTTCAGTGTTTCTGCCTTGATCTCTCAGAGACTGTAAATGAGATTCAGAAGATATTTGCAGGTTCCTTTAAGTTATTGTGCCAAGACACAAGACTTCTGGCAACTGTGTGAACTGAGATCCTTAGGAGGCTGGTTGTTCTCAATGTCTTTAGGATCTTTGACAATTATAATCCAATTCAGAGACCCAAACAATAAGGAAATCAATGAAGAGAGGGTCCAGGCTGGGTGGTAACTCACCATTGTCCTATAGTTCTTATTTTCACTATAATAGTCTTCTACAAATTCATAACTCTGGCAATTCCACTAGTAGTGGGGAAGCCATCCCCTCAATCTAAGCCCCATCCAATTTCTTGGCTTTCAGTGTCTTTCAGTGTTTCTGCCTTGGTGTCTGAGAGATGTGGTGAATGAGATCCAGAAGACATTTGCAGGTTCCTTCAAGTTATTAAGCCAAGTCACAGTATTTTTGGCAATTGTATGAACTGGCAGGCTCTTTAGGAGGCTGATTGTTCTCAAAGTCTTTAGGATCTTTGACTATTATAATTCAATTCAGAGACCCAAACAATAAGGAAATCAATGAAGAGAGGGTCCAGTCTGGGTGGTAACTTGCCATTGTCCTATAGTTATGTTCACCACATCAGGCTGCTATAAATCCACAATCCTCTTGATTCTACCACTAGTGGGGAAACTACCCCACCAGGATGTCTTGCCAATTATCTGTTCTTGATTAGGTGGCTAGACTGTGGGTGGGGACTAGAGGAAAGCGGACTAAAAGGGTGGGTTAGGAGGAGGAGGAGTAAAAATAGAAGGGTAAGGGGAAAGAGGAGCAAGATGAACAGGTTGGCAAGTGGGTCGTCTGGAAGAGGAAGAAGTGGGAAGGGTGGCCCTTAAAGCAGGCAAATGGGAAGGAACATTATTAGTCAAAGGAGGGAAAACAGGGGGGTGGTAAGAAAGGGCTGGTTTGCATTGGAGGTTAGGCTGAGGGGTGGAAGATTTAGGAGACAGGGAAGGAAGGTGAGTTGTACTATGAGAGGAGGAAACAGGAGGAGGAAGAGGATGAGGAGGAGGTGGGGGTTTCGATGAGAAAATTCGGGGAAGCTTCCTCATATTTTTATCAGGATACATCCTAGCTACTCACTTTACAGACAGCTGTCAAAATGAGCAACTGAGCTGTGCCAGGAGGGCTCCAGGATTTATCTCATGTATCACCACTCCCAACATTCCGAGACCAAATGTCCATTGTGATGCAAACATCCCCTACCCTTCCCTTCCTTCTGGTGCAGTAAGCAGCCCCTCCAACCAGGAAAATGGTCTGCAATTGAGAGTGGTCATGGGAAATAGCAAAGAGGAGAAATGGAGCAGTGATATTGTCCCTGTTTGGGGAATAATATGCAGTTTTGCCCCTCAGTAGGCAAGGACTGATCAAAGGGCCAGGATAGAACTATTCTTGGAGCCTAGGAGAGCAATCATAAAGCAGGAATTGGGAAAATGGAAAGAAGCCAGAGCCCTAGTCTGTTTAACATACTAATTGTCCAAAGCTCTTTCACATCACTTATGTCACTTCATGAATAACAGTTCATCAGAGAGGAGAAATTATATCCATTTACCAATGAGGAGAACACTGAAGACCAGAGAGAGGAAATATCATAGCGGCCAGCAGTGGGTGGCAAAGAGAATAGGACTAGAATTTGGGCCAAAAGGAGAGGGCATGTAGAAGGGAACACAAAATGTCACAGAGCACTGACAGACAACATGACAAGGAAAGAGGGCCTCTTCGAAACACATTTCCATGCCCTGGCTCAGACCCACCAAGTCAGACTCTTCTAGGTCAAAGGCCTATGTATGCATTTTAACACCCTCTCCTGACTTATTTCTGATATTCATTCACTGAATTTCACGAATAGCCCCATCTAGGAACCTAATGACCCCCCCCTTAACATCATCTGATGGGCACTGAGAGATAAATATCCAGCTCCTTCATTCCCTAGGCAGGTTAACACTGAGGCATAGTCTATACTGTCTCCCAGAATGCCCCTGGTTGAGGATGAGGGGCTGAGCCCCTCTTGCTCATGCATGGCGATAACTTGCCTTTCTTTTTTCTGCTGTTTACTTCCTGTCTCATTTCCCTGCTTTTCTCATGGTGATTCCTGGAATCAGCTCCTAAGTTAACTACTTGCCCCAGAGTTCTTACCTCACACTGCTTCTGGGAAATTCCCTAACCATAAACAGGGATATTGAAATAATGATAATATGATTTGTATTGTTTTTCAATGCTACATATATAATAATCTCTGTGTTCTGGGAGTCCGGTTCTTTGCCAATCCCAGAGAGGCACAAGCTAGGAAAGGGATGGGTGAGTGTGTGTGTGTGTGTGTGTGTGTGTGTGTGTGTGTGTGTGCTGAGTTTCAGAAATTAATCAGATATGATTCCCACCTCTACTGAGGTGACAATTCTACTGGAAGCAGGGGAGCTGGCCTAACATAACATAAGGAAATAGAGACAGGAAAAGCAGGCACTGGAGGTTGCTTGGGTCTCCAGATTAAAGCTGAATTTATAGTAGGGGCATGGAACACCCCTGACCAGTATCCTACACAAGTGGAGATTCACCAAGCCTCCCAGGTGTGAGGGCAGCAAAAGCTTATTTTATTCACCTTCCCAGCAAGCTTATAAGGTAAGTGGGAATAGCAATGTCCTCATTAATTACATTTTCAGATACAGGAACTGGAGCATAGAGAGGTCCCGCTCTACACAGGTCTGCACCGACTCACAGCCTACAAACTCTTCTACTGTCAGCATGGACTTATTTGAGGGTTGAAGTTAGCCAGAACCCTATACTGCTAGAAACTTTCTTGCCAAACTAAACTAATAATTTCTGCTATGAAAATACCAATGCTACCCCAGCCTGAGCAAGATGTGGAGTCCAGAGGAGGTTTATGTCTCCATAAAAGGTTTCTCCAGAGCTCAGTTCTGAGCCCACTGGGAATAGGGACTTGGTCTCCACCTCAGGAAGTGAAATTTCCAACACGAGTTCACTTCCTAAAGCCTGTTTCTACCTCCTTACCCATCCATCCCCACAGGCATTTCTTCTACTCTCAGTGAATACTTTCTAACTTGAGAGTTAAAAGGAGAGCTGAATTCGGGTTTCCATAGCAACACAGCCAGGTTACGAGGTAGTAAGGTCTTGCCTTTTCAGTCTGCTCTGCATAGCTGTTATGGGCCAAAACAATTTTTCAAGTCAACCTACAAGGTTAATTGCATGCAGTATTGTCTGCACAGAAGCCCCCAGCGTGGTAAAAAGGTAAAACATCAGCCCAATGTACACCATTAATCCAGGACCATATTCGTATTCATATTCTCTCTCTCTCTCTCTCTCTCT
Source organism: Fukomys damarensis (assembly GCF_012274545.1). Classification (NCBI taxonomy): domain Eukaryota; kingdom Metazoa; phylum Chordata; class Mammalia; order Rodentia; family Bathyergidae; genus Fukomys; species Fukomys damarensis. Next base: position 17,791,694 of record NW_022900934.1, read on the forward strand.
CTCTCTCTCTGTCTCTCACACACACACACACACACACACACACACACACGCGCGCGCGCGCGCGCGCGCGCCTGAAGAGCTTAGCTCAGATACACAGTGTACAGTTCAATGATCAGCCCTATAATCTATGGGAGGAAGAGGAGAGAGAGAAGAGACAGACAGGAGAGAGAGAGAGGAGAAAGGAGAGTGAGAGGTGAGCATGAGGGGAGAGAGAAGAGAGAAAGGAAACAGAGAGAGAAGAAAGGACAGAAGGAAGAAAACACAGAAAGGAGAGAGGAAAGTGAGAGAGGAAAGAGAGGAGAGGAGAGGGGAAAGAGAAGAGGATGGAAGGGAGAGAGAAGAGGGGAAAGAGGAGAGAGAGGAAGGAGAGAGGAGAAAGAAGGAGAAAGGTGAGAAAGGACACAGAGAGAGAAAGAAGAGGGGATCGACGGGGAGGGGACAGAGAAGACAGCAGGAAGGTGCGCACTGCCCCGATCAAACCCTCTCACAAGTCCTGAACGAGCGAACTTCTCATGAGGCAGCACCCTGGAGGGACAATGAGGGCACTGAATTGCCTGAGGCTTGATGAAAAGACCCTCGTCTCTGATGCTGGCCCCGCGGGGAGCCGCCTTCACTCTTCCGCAGCTGGATCTCCGGAGTCTGAGAACGGGACGCTCAGAGAGGAGAGAGGCCTGGCCCACGCTCAAGAGAGCACACTCACTCATGGGTGTGGGTGAGGGAACGGCCGCCGGCCTAGGGTCGGGGTATGGCTTCTGCCATAATGTGTCATTCACTCTGCTTGGACAACATATTAAATACTTACTGTTTAAGTGGCATATTCCAACATCCTTACTAGAATAAATGGACCAAACAAGAAATGGGGATAGCAGATGCTGCCATTTAAATGAGTCCTCAGCATGTGCCAAGCGTTGTGTTGAGCAGTTTATGCGTATTATATTGTGCAATCCTCACCACAAACCTATTAAGCAAGACTGTGTAAACAGTTAAGGAAATAAAGTTCAGAAAAGTGAAGTAACCCATTGCTACATGGTCAGTAAGCACTGGTGCTGGAATTCAGACTCAGAAATGTGTGACTCTAAACCCATTTTGTCAGTACTGCCCCATGCCTTCTAAACCGGGGAAAGAAAGTAAAAAGGCAATTCTGAAGGCAACTTTCTCACTCAGCTCAGAATTCGCCCAGTTACAGAGCCTCACCAGTGGAAGAAAACAGTGATAGAAAGACATCACAAGTTTGCAGCGAAAACACAAGGGCTACCAAGAATTTTGTCCCCATTCAGGTGGTGTCTCCTTAATCCGAAGAGGAATATGAGCAGGATCATTCAGGATGAAGGACAGAAGCATCCTGCCATCTTACCTGTCAATTTTAAGCTACACCTGTAAGTTCCCAGGTCCCAGATTATTTACCATATTCCTCTTTTCCTCTGAAGACTTACATTCCTATAGGAAGAGATTCTGGGAGACTGTGGGTAAGAACCTTTCAGTTTTCTCAGGTGAGGCTGTAAAAACATTTCTTCTGCCTGGACAAACCAGCTATGCCTCCCAGCCTTCCTTGCAGTCAGCCATGACCATGTACTGAGTTCTAGCCAATGAAACCTGAGTGGAAGTGATGCATTCAGCTTTTGAGCCTTCCCTAAAAGCTCCCACTTGTCACTTCCCTGTTTTTTGCTCCTCCTAGTGGGCTGAGAGATGAGCGCAGTGGCCTGGAAAGCCAAGTGTTGGAGATAACAGAGACTCTCTATCAGTCTGTATCCTGAGTGACCATAAGAGGACGCCATTCCATAGATTCTTCATCTGTCCGTGGATGTTACGTAAGCAAAACATAAATTTTGACTAGCAACAGGTCCTGCAGGTAAGGGTTGCTCCTCACATAACCTGTATGGCCATGGAAAAACTGGGTTCAGGCTCCCCATGCCTGTGGTACTCAAAAGGGGTGAAACTTGTCCAAAAAGGTCACATAAAAGAGAGAAGAATATGGCCCATGAGGATGACAAGTATGTACATGTTGAGGTAAAGGAGGAGGTGTGCAGGAGATCGGTTACTGTGGCAGTTAAGGTAGAGTTTCAACTCTATTGGCATTGCAGTCTGCCTGGGGATTGGTAGCACACGCTTCTAGATGTGTGTGTGTGGGTCTTGGAAGTGTGGCCTTGCGGGCTGTGTCCGTTCCCTTGCCCCTTCCTCTCTGGCACTCTTCCCTTATTCTGCTTCCTGGCTTCCATGAACCAAGCATCTCTGCTCCATCACACCCTTCCGATGACACTGCCTTGCAGCCCGCCAATCATGGACTAACACCATAAGCAAATTAAACCTCTCCTTTAAAATGGGGGTGTTGGGTATGTCACAGCAATGAGAGTGCTGACTAATACAGCTGTCTTCAAAGGAACTGAGACAGTAAATGACTAACAGGAGGATATGGAAGCCACCTCATTGTCAGGGAGAGGAAACAGAAATGCAGAAAAGAGGAAGGTCAGGTACCAGACCGGAATTGGTTTAGAATACACACAGATGAACATGTAAGCAGAATTTAATCATAAAGAACCATGAGAGCCAAACGGAGAGAGATTCTAGCAAGCATCTGGCCTGTACTCTTCCAATATGTTGTGAAAGACATAGAAAAGTGAGGGATTCTTCCAAATTGAAAAAGAATGAAGAAATGTGACAACTAAATGCAATTCATGATCCTAAATTAAAAAAACAAGGGTGCTTAAAAGGACATTTATTAAAACTATTGGCAAGACTTGAATGAGTCTGGAGACTGAATAGGATTACTATATTAATGCTAATGTCTTTGTTTTTATAGTTGTATTGAGGCTATGTAAAATATTATATTTTGGAAAATACACATTACATCATTAAGGGCTTTTGGCCATCATATCTGTAACTTATTCTCAAATGTTTCAGAAATAAATTATACACAGAGACAGAGGGAGGAGAATCATAGGTAAACATGATGAAAACAATTAGACAATCTGAGCTGAAAATATGCAGGAATCTTCTGTTCAATTCTTTTTTTTATTCAGTTCTCTCAACTTTACCACAAATGCCTAATTATTTCAAAATAAATAAGTAAAAACAAATATTTTATCATGTTGGACCACTACATATTTGATTCTATTTGTTTTTGAACCTTAGCTTACCCTAACAGAATACTGCAAGTAAATTACTTTTTTTCCAAGTAGGAGTTAAAGTGTTTCATGCATTTATCAAATATTTATTGAGCACTCTCTAGGCACTGTGCTAGGCACTGGAGGTATGATATGGAAGAAGACAAGCATGATCCCTGCCCTCATGGAGCCTCTAGTGAAATAGAGTTGATAGTTAATGACTAATGACATGATTTCTAATGAGAAGCAACACAACCGTCTTTAACTGTTACATACTATTTCCTTAGGAAAACCTCCCTGAACATTCCCAGATAAAACTAGATCATCCCGTTATATACTCTTGCCCCAAGCACTTACCATAACTAGGGGCCTTGCATGGTGAAAGTTTTGGAAAAATCCAGCATTCAAAATTGTTTCTTGTGGTAACTTGTTAAAGAGCTCATATACAAATACTCCAAAACCAGTCTATGACTTCCACATCGGTGTTCCTTCACTCTGTGAACCCAGAACCCAGCTCAGTGGGCAGAGAGTAAATGTTAGTGGAGTGAATGCGTGAGCGATCCAAGCAAAATGAATGGAGAGAATGTGAAAGATCGCAGAAGGTGCAATGCCGTAACTTGTAGCCTAATTTGACATTGGGACAGAGGTGAGCAATAAAGAAATCAGAAAAGATCTTTAGTTTTTATGTAGAGTTCTTAAAAAGTTCTGGGATGGTAGAGATTTTCTTCCATACTCTACTTTCAGATTCCCTTACCATTCCTGCACACAGCAGGGCCGGCACACTAGCATCTTTATCAGAGGCCTAACTTCAGGCTATGCCACTTTGCCCCCCTAAGTAATACCCGAAAATGAATACCCCTTTCTAGCAGCTCTTAATTAATGATTGACGGGGATGAGGCTACAAGTTCCCCACCTCGCCCAAACTTTATCTAGGGTAAATCTGAGCATTTTGTTCTGCTAGGTCCTGTGGCTTGAATGTGTCCCCCCAAAGCTCATGTTCTGAAAAGTTCATTCCCAGATCTATGTATTAATACTACTTGGAGATGTGGTCTTGGGAGGTAATTCAAATTACATGCAACCATGGGGGTGAGGCCCTACAGTGGCATTAGTGACTTCATAAGAAGAGAAAGAAAAACCCGAGCTAGCATGCTTACTCTGTCTTACTAGGTGACAGGCTCTTGCCATGTTATGCTGCAGCAAGCAAGCCTTCACTGGAAGTTTCTCAAAAACTAAAAGTAGTTCTACCATATTATACAGTGATCCCACTTCTAGTATACAGAATCCACAGATATCCATCAGCAAATGAATGGATAAAGAAAATTTATGCACGCATGCACACAGGAATATGATTTGTCCATAACAAAACAATGAAATCTTGTCATTTGCAAAAACATGGATGGAACTAGAAGACATAAAGGAAAATGCCCATATTGTCATTTATATGTGGAAGTTTTAAAAAGTTAATCTCAAAGAAGTGAGTAGAACAGTGAAGACTAGAAACTACAAAGGAAAGAGGAGAACAGGAATAGAGTTTGAAAACAGGTACCAAAATACATACAGATAGAAGGAATACACTCTAGTGTTCTCCAACATAATAGAATGAATATAGTTTGTAAGAGTCTATCATTTATTTTATGAATAACTTAGAGGAAAGGAGTTTGAACAACCCCAACGCTAAAAAATGATAAGAAGATGGAAATGCTAATTACCCTAATTTGGCCATTACATTTTTTTATACAGGTACTGAATAAATATGCACTCTACCTCATAAATATGTATAATTACGTGTCAACTTAACAGAAAAATTAAAATTGAAAAAACAAAGATAAAAATACTTTAAAGCAAAGAAGAATGCCCTCACCATTTGTGGGGACTGCACGCTTGGACTTTTCAGCCTCCAGAATTATAAGTCAACAAGGCCTCTATTGCTTATAAACTACCCAGTTTCTATACTTAGTTATAGCAACTGAAGACAGACTAAGACACAAGGTCTGTCAATCTTTCCCCTGTGGAATAAAGGTCCAATCACCCACTGAGGTAGCTGAACTGATAACTTCTTTATTTCCTGCTCTCCTTCCCTGAACTGACTCCCTCCTCCTCTACTCATGTTCTTCACGTTTCCCAACAACATGCTTGCCCTCAAATCCTTGTCTCAAGCATTTCAGTCAGATCTGAGGGAACCCCACTCTAGGACAGAAAGGTTGGGGACAAAATAACCCTAGTATGAGAACTGTGCTCCTGAAGATCAGGCTTCCAGCCCTCACAGAACTGCAGGAGCCATCTTCTGTCCCCCTGCCTACCTAAACCAGAGTTTCCTTGTTCCAGTATTCATGGGGGTCCCAGCTCTGAGGATTCCAAAGTGCCCCAAATGTGCAGCTTCTCTATTTAGTCTATGGATGCAGAATCCATTTTTGTTTTATCTCTTTCCAGAGAGTTGTTTTGTTTTAATGGAGTGTTCTTCTCTGTCTGTGCATAATTCTTCTCTAAATTAAATTCTCTTCTCAGCCCAGCATAACACACACTGGGCTGTCAGCTCATTACTTTAACATCCTCCCTTGTTCTGTTTATGCAAAGGTTTAATTAACTGTGAAGTGCTGTGTAGGCAACAGGAAAAAGCCCACCCCTAGGTGGCTGTGTGACTCAGTTCCGAGGGAAAAGAGTCAACAGAATGGTAGGAGGCAAATCCAAAAGGTGGGAGGAGAGATTTTAATCCTCTCACTAGTACTTCTAGTGATTCATTCTTTCACTAGGTATTCACTCATGTGTTGCTATGTACTTGTATTGTTCTGGATGTGGGAAGAGTGGCAGACATGAGCCCTACCCTCATAGAGTTTACACTCTACCAGGAAAAGAGGACAAACAAGTATCTTAACTATCAACAAATAATAAATCACCCAATACTTCTTGTAGCAATAAATACTTGTCATCACTTGTATTTTCAAATGTATTTCTCAGATGGGACCATAAATGGACCAGAAACTCAGGAGAGGCTTGGCTGGGTGGTTCTAGCTCAGGGTCTCTCCGTAAGATTGCATGAGAGTGAGCCAGGGATACAGTCATCTAAAAGCTTGAGCAATCTGGTGAATCCCCTTCTAAGGTGACTCACTCACATGACTGGCAAGTTGGTGCTGGCTGTTAGTAGGAGGCTTCTGTGTGGGATGTTTGAGTGCCCCAATGACATGACACCAACTTCCCCAAGAAAGGCAGAGCTGCGATGCTGTTAAGCCTCTTTCCATTACTATAGAAAATATCTGACATAATCAATTTATAAAGAGAAAAAGTTATTTTATTTTGACTCATAGCTTTGAGGTCTTGAATCCATAAGTGGTTGTCTCTGTTGCTTTGGGGTCTTTAATAGAATGGGGGTAGGTTTCAGCACATTATTCCAAAGTGAAACTGCTCACCTCATGGCCAGGGTTCCACAATCCCCTTCAAGGGCTCATCCCCAAAAGCCTAAAGACCTCCTACTAGGTCCCACCTCTTAAAGTTCTACCATCTCTCAGTAGTATCAAGCTAGGGACCAAGCCTTTAACACAGGTACCTTTGGGGAACCCAAACTAGCAAGTGCCATATATGACAGCTTGGAAGTACACATCACCATTTGTGCTACTCTGTATTTGTCACACAGAGCAGCATGATTCAGTATGGGAGGAGACTGCACTATGACATGACTACTAGGAGGTGAAAATCACTGGAGCCCATCCTGGAGTCTGTCTACCACAACAAGAAAATAAATAAGGTAATGATTACATGTTGTAATCAATGCTGTTAAGAAAATAGAGTAATGTGGATAGTGACTCTCAGAGGATAGCAAGTTACATACTCAAGGTAGTCAGGAAAGGTCTCTTTTTTATCTTTATTAAATTTATAGGTTCATATTAGGTATACCACACAGTTAGTTATGTTCATCACTGGGATCTTGTACCTATATGTGACTTTTGAGGTTCTTATTTTTCCCCATTCCCCAGCCCTCCCCTTAGGCCCTCTGATGAATGTAACTGTACTATATACCTAAAAAGCACCAAGAAACTTAATGGAAAAAAAACACAACAAACTGGGTCAAAGGGTACGTAGCTCAGGGGTACAGTGCCTGCCTGGCAAGCGTGAGGCCGTGAGTTTGATTCCTGCTACAAAACACACACACACACACACACACACACACACACACACACACACACACCACAAACAAATAAACAAGAATAACAGCTATGGAGTGGCAAACTTGGCAGGAGATGATTCCATAGCCCCAAGACATTATCAACACCTTCTTTTATAAGATGTTCTTGCCAGAAAATTTAAGCCAGCCTGGAGGAAAAGATTCAATTAATGGAATTGTCTTTCCCACTCAAATATTTGCTTCAGATGCCACTAAGTTGAGAGGCAGGGTAATGCATAAGGCACAAAGTGAATTTTAAAGAATAACACTAGACTCTTCAGTCACAAAAATCTATTTCTAAACAAGAGAGCTGTTGGTGCTTGACAAAGAATCAACTTGACATAAACTCACAAGATTGTGTTCCAAATGCTTTTCTGTCCCTAAGAAGAAACTACTCTTCAATGCTCAGTGCTCACCTTGGATGTGATCAGGAACCAAAAACAACAAGAAAGAACATGCAAAGGGGTGACATCTGAGCCCCCAAGGATGATGGACTAAAGAGTTCCTCTAAGAGAGAGTCAGACGGTGCTGAATGGTGATGAGGTTTGATCACTGCTAGCATGGGACATTTGTTTCACATTCCTTCTGTCCAAAAGAAATTTGTTGCTACTGCTTTCCTGATCCTACTACCTTTTATATTTCAAATCCCTGCACCAGGAGTAGCCACAACCAGACCTTCTGGAGAGAACTATGTGTTACCCACTTGATGCAAGGCTTCAAACTTGATTTAGGAGCTAAAAGGGTATTTTCTCTAATGTAGGGATGGCTGAGAAGATGAGACTGCATGGATGTTTGAGTACCAATGACATTGTCTGTGGCCGAGACTGCTGGCTGTCTCCAGTATCCAGTGTCCTTTTATTGGCCCCATAGAACCCTTAAATTTTGGCTGGGTAGTTGGCTTCTTAGAATTAAAATGAAAATGCCAGTCTCTCTTGTGTGGCTATGGGACTGTGTTCTCGCCAATGGGATACAAGCAGAAGTGATAAACACAACTTCCAGTTCATAGCTTCAAAGGAAGAAAGCCTTTCTTAGCTCTTTCCTCCTTCATGACTCTTTCTGCATATAGGCAAAGAAATTAATCGTCTATTCTAGATAATAGTCCTTTTCTGAGGAGCAGCTGGTAAAAATTTTTTCCCTAACCCCCCAAATATAAAGACCCGATTCAAAAATGGGCATCTGAAATGAACAGACATTTCTCAGACAAAGAAGTAAAAGCAGCAAGTAAATGTATGAAAAAATGTTCCATATCTCTGTTCATTCGAGAGATGCAGATGAAAACAACACTGAGATTCCACCTCACCCCACAAAGAATGGCTGCTATCAATAAATCAACCAATAACAAATGTTGGTGGGGTTGTGGGGAGAAAGGAACCCTTCTCCCTTGTTGGTGGGAGTGCAGACTGGAGCAACCACTATGGAAATCAATATGGAGATACCTCAAAGAACCTGGATTAGAGGTTCCATTTGACCCAGCTATCCCTCTGCTGGGTATCTTTCCAAAAGAATTAAAATAATCATACCACAGTGATATATGCACACCTATGTTTATAGCAGCACAGTTTGTAATAGCTAAAATGTGGAAACAGCCCATTTGCCCATCAGTTGGAAACTGGATAAAGAAGCTGTGGTTTTTCTCTAAAATGGAATACTACTCAGCCATAAAGAATGAGAACTTAGATTCATTCGTAGGAAAATGTATACATATTGAGGATATACTCCTAAGTGAAATAAATGAGTCACACATGTATAAATACCAAGTAGTTTCTCTGGTCTGAAAACTATAATAGTACATAATATCCTAATGAGGTAATTGAGAATGTGAAATAGTAAGAAAAGGACTAAAGGTGTAGGGAAAGTGGGAAGGGTAGGGGAAAGGTAATAAGGGATAAGAAAAAAATATGAGAAAATGAAAAAATGGAAATAAAGTATTTGTAAATGGGGAGGGGAAGAGGGGGTGAAGGGAGGGCAGGGACAAGGGGAAAAAATGATAACCAAGACCTGTCATGTAAAGGTACAAGATCCCAATAATGAATGTAATTGTACTGTATACCTAAAATGTACCAATAAACTCAATTAAAAAAAAGAAATTAATTGTCCTGTGTCTGGCAGACAAAAGCAAGACCCTATAAACAAGAAAACAGAAGGATCCTAAATCTAAGACTTTTACAAAACACAGTCACCAGTCCCAGCCTGGGATTTCCTATGCTCTAAATTTGCATGCATGAGAAAAATAAACTTTGATGTTAGTTAATTGATGTTATTTGGGGTGTCTGCTATACACAAACAAATTTATAATGTTACCTAATATAAGAAAATTTTTATTAAATTCATTGGTATTTTTTAGGTATACAGTATAGTTACATTCATCATTGGGATCTTGTACCTTTTTTTTTTTTTTAGAATAGGAAAAATTTATTGAGGGGAAGAAAGCTTCTAAGAGAGATAGAAGGGAGAACAGAAAGTGGGTTACTGCTCAGTTCACTTTTTAAAGATGTTTTATATAGCAAAGCCATGTGGTGAGGCGGATACAGAGTGGGACAAAATTATAAAACCCAATGGAAAATTACAAGGTGGGCATGAGGTGGGGCAAAACCATGACCAACTAATAAGATTACAAGTACAGTCACCCAGGTGACATTGATTAAATGGAGGTCAAATGGGAAAGCAAGTCACATAGCAAGTACACAAGGATTTTCATTAAGGGTTGGGGTCAGGGATATTTCCTAGAAAGCCTAGGTTAAGACCTTGCCCCCCCCCTGATGATTGATACCTATTTAGAATATCAATCACTGCTATTTATTGAAGGGGAAGCACAAGGGTATGTAGTAGTTTCTCTCCTTTTATAATTCTGGCCTTCAGTGAATGTGTCTTGATTATCCTCCATGTTGGCTCCTTGATGTGTTGGCTCCTTGAGGGCTGGTTACTTGAGGGTGGCCCTGTCTAACTGCCTGACTACAAGATAGCTAATTAACTTAACCTATCTGCATATTCCCCCCTCTGAAGAAGTACCCCTTAACTGTTGTTAAGGGCACAGAATAAAGATAGCTCTGGCTACTTCCAGCTCGAGAGGGTTGTAGTTGTGATCAGCAGTTAGAGATACTCTTCAGAGGGTCTATTTAAAGGCCTGTGATAGGCACCAGGCAGTGTCATCCTGGTAGCTGCATAGCTTTTAAATCTGGAGGAGATAAAGCCAAAAAAATAGTTAAGAATGTATGGGCCAAATTATACGGTCAGCAGGATTGCTATGAATATAGCCCACAAAGAGGATAAGGAGAAGGTCCAGGGGACTTCAGAATCCAATACAGAAACCATATTGTATAGTTTAGCAGTTATGAGCTGTTTACAAGGTCGATCTGGTGGATTCCAGTAAAAGAAGTCTAACACATTTCTTATTTAATCCATTTGTATTACTGCTTAGAGTTTGGCAGCCTCTAGGAAAGAATAAACAAAACTTTAAGAAATAAGAGTATGCATCATCTAAGCATGTGCACATTAGAATGAAAGGGCAGGTTGGGGAGAAAGTCACACTTAGAAATTGAAAGAGTAATTGAACCTGCTGGACTTAAATTCTTTCATTGATAGAGGTTATCTATAAGTCTGATACTTTGAAGTAAGTTCTCTAGTTTTAGCTGTAAAATGTGAGACAATTTGAAGAACAAATTTCATTAAGAAATATAAAACTCTAGCTGAGCTCTTATAGATTTTACCAGTTTTTTCCTAATGATCCATAACCATCATCTGGTAGAGCTGGAAACTGCCAGAAGGGGTCAGTGACTGGAGCCCCTTTTTATATCTAGCTTTATTACAATGGCATTAGTTTATGCCTCTTTTGGTTATTCTTTTCTGCTGAGTGTCTAAGACCAAGTTAAAGTGAGATTTGTGTCAATCAACTTCTTACTATCTATCAAAGTCAGTTAAGTCTCTTCAGGAATTATTTTGGAGCCACGCACAGAGCCTCTCAGCTCCTCTGTCGGTGTCAGCCATCAGGATGGGTCATGGCCTTGTTTGCCCATGTTGCTTTCAGTGAAAGCAAGGGAGACTTTTCCCCTGTGGTGATCCCCCCACTTTGACACACAGTGTAATTGTCCTCTGGTGCCCAGCAATCTCCCTGCTCAGGAGGTTGAGTGACTTACCAAAGATGTAGAAACCTGTAGGAAAGGTTCTTTTGTGTTCTGGATCTTGTAGATCTTGAGGGACCAGGGCAAAAATATTGGCTGTCATAATAGACCAGTTACCTTTCTAATTTTGCTTTCCAAACTTTAGTTGTTGAACACCCAGAAGAGAAGATTGGTGACATTAGTAGTGAAGTAGGAGGAATGAATCTAACTATTATGATTTCATCTGGACATTAAGCACTTTGAAATATAAAGCATAGTTAGGGGGCTGTTATTTCTTATCAACTACAAGTAGTTGAATCCCTGCAGAATGTTAACAGAAAACAGATATATATTATAGAGAAACTTAAGATCAAGAGCCTCACATAGTATTTTTGTATGACAGTCATGATGCTTTCAGTCAAACACCTCCATCTGATCACAAGATATTAAATGATATAAAGAAGTCTTATCTGTTATCCTTTAGTAGAATGCCATATAAAGAGAACATACATATTGGTCTAAAAATGTACCTTAGGAGTTCACAATGTCTAACCTGTAATTTTAGTGTGCGATATTGTTTCAACTGTTTGCTGACTGAGCATCCATAAGCGTGGTGACACATATAACATACATAAGTTTTTAAGAAAACTATTATTTGACTGGTTATCTCATGCTAGTGTGACATGTATCTCTTATCACAAGTAGCTGGAGTGCAAGAAAGGCAGATACCTGAGTCAAAAAGATCATTACCATAACTTATATCCTAGAAGACTTGTACACCCAAAAGGCATGAATATATACACCATGAAATAAAAATGAGCATCAGTTACATGAAACTCTTTGTCATTTAATTTTGTTTTGTACCAAGAGCATTTTAAATAAAATCTTACTGTTTTCCCATAAAAAATTTAGTCATTTGACCATAACCAATGTATACACATCACAATAATATGTTTAGCAATGTATTTCCCACAAGGCTATGGAAATTTTTGGGGTCCCCCTTGTGAACAAAGGCTGGAATGAATTTTTTCCAGACAGTTCTCCTTCATTTACCAAGGGGAGTCTTGTCCAGTAGTTTTCATAAGCCCTAGAGTCTTTTTTTTTAATTATCTCATCAAACTTTTAGATGACCTATGAGAGTCAGATCATAACAATTAACACATTATTTTTGACCAATTAAATATTCCTGAGTTATTATATATAGACAGCAATATGTATTGTATTTATAAAACCAGTTGACATCATTTGGATCATCTGGCAACCTGGGGAAAATATGTCTTTATTGACATTTATCTATAAGCCAATTTAAGTTGCAGGCAAACAACTTCAAAAATCCAAAATGCCAAAGAAAAAAATTCAAACAAAACAGCTGCACATGTTGTAAAAAATTGAACAGATAGAAATACACACACAAAGACAACTTGTTTATAAACCGGAGTGGACTCACATGTATTTGGCCAGGTTGAATTATGATAACTTTTATAATTCTTAGGTTTATAACTACAAATAAGACTAGTCAGGAATGAGAAACTAGAGTCATTCATAGGAAAGTGGATGTATATTGAGGCCCTACCCTTAAGTGAAATAAATAAGACACACATCTGTAAATACCGAATCATTTCTCTGGTATGAAAAGGTAAAAGTGTAAATAAGATCCTAATTGTATAACTGATAATGTGAAATAGGAAGAAAAGGGCTAATGGTGTAGGGGAAGTGGGAAGAGTAGGGGAAAGGAAATAAAGGAAATGAAAAAATGGAAACAAAGTTTTTGTAAATAGGGAAAGATGGGAGGGGGTGAAGAGAGGGCAGGAGTATAGGGAAAAAATGAGAACCAAGACCTGTCATGTAAAGGTACAAGATCCCAATGATGAATGTAACTGTACTGTAAAGCTAAAAAATACCAATAAACTCAATAAAAGGACTAGTCAGAACTTTGTAGATCAATTAACAGAGATCTCTTATAATAAGAATCAAAATAAGTCTTCTATACCTATAAAAGCAAAAACAGTTTTAAGATGGGCCCTAAGGTGACGGTTTATCTGACTGGAATACCCAGCTACACAAGTTTCTCATGGTTGCTTTTATAGCCAGCTGTTTGACAGGCACATGGAATTGTTTCTTCTAAAGGGACAGACTGTTAAAGGCAATTGTAATTATCTCCAGGTGGGTTCACTCAGGCCAGGTTTGTATGTAGAAGAGACCAGGTGACACTCTTTGGAGCTAAGTATGAATTACATGCAGTGAGCGAAGAAGGCCTGCTAAGGCTCCACCCTGCTCTGCTGCAGATGCCTATGACTATTTTTTTCCATTTTGAGAAGAAACAAAGGGAAAGAAAGTATCCCTAACTATCCCTCTTGTTCTGTGCTGAATCTAAGGTGTCTTTTGTCCAGTGCCAGTAGTGGCAGGCTAGAGGTACAGTGGCCAGAGCCAGGTTAGCTGTTCTTTCCATTCTCTAATTTCACCTAAGGGCTGAAAGACAGATAAATCTGAACTAAAACTTACATTTAGTCTTCAAGGTTTTACAGACTAAGCCTAGACCAGTTTTCTATATGGCCCAGAAATAAGTGAAGGTCAGTTTACTCTGGAAGGGTTTTGGAGCAGGGAAACTCACCATTCTGGAAGCTTTGTCTTGAAATCCAGCAGCCACAGAAGAGGGAACTAAGTACTATTGAGAACTGCGTTATTTCTCAGGGGCAGGGCAGTGGAGAAGAGACAAAGGAGTGCCTGTAAATATGGCACAACAACTAAATCTTAACCATCTCTGGTGTAGAAAGACATTTAAGATCAGGAGCTTTTTTATGGTGGATCTGCAATCCTTAGCAAAACACGTTTGTAGAGACAAAAGCTATGATTGACTCCAATTGTATTGCGAAGCATAAAATCAAATCAATGATCAAAGAACCTGAATGGCTGCTTTTTGCCTCTTGAAAGTAATGAAAGTGTTCTAACTATATGGTTTAGGGCTTCTCTTTTTAAATAAATGATTTTGAATCTATAATATTTAATGTATGACTTAAATACCCTACAGCTGTAGAGTAGCTCTCTGATCTTGTAGAAACACTCCCAAAGTCATGTCTTACCTTTATTAACATACAAACTGAAACATTGTCCTGTAGGCAGGCACTTAGAAGTGCTTGTTTGAGCTTCTGGAATGCAGTCTGGGAACCAGGTTCCCAGGTTAAAATTTGGCTGTCTTTTGGGGTTTTCTATAGGCTGATGGATGGATCACACAGTATCACTATATCCTGCCATGTAAAGGTGACAAAAGCCTGTAGTGTCTAGAAATCTCCTTAGTGGTTTTAGGGTCTTGGGCTGTAGAGAGGAAAGAATTGGTTTAATTCTTTCTTCCCCCAGTCTTTGGGTTCCCTTAGATATAATAAGGCTTAAGTATTTTAGCCCAAGGCTGCAAAGTTGTGCCTTAGACCTAGAAACAGTATAAGCTCTGTCTGTTAGAAAATTCAGCAGAACACAGGTCTTGGCTAGAAAGCTCTTCTGAGGGGGCATATAACACTATAGCATCTACATATTGCAATACTGACTTGGGAAAAACTATAGTATTTCCTTCTATCAAGTCAGGATTAGGGATGTCCTCATCTCTTTCTCATAGATAGTTGATAATTTAAAATGACTGAAGGGCTTAGTTCTCACATTTCTTAGACCTTTAAGAATATATGCCTGAAAATGTCTTCTATTTTAACCTCCTATCTGATTGTCAAGCCAGTAGAGGTCCAGTATAGGAACTGCTTGTGTTCCAATAGAAACCAGTTATTTTGAGGAAAAGGCATTTTTCTCCCCTACACACATAAATGATGAAGACCATGCCTAGGAGCGGGGAGAAGGTTCAGATAATATCTGTCTCTAAATTTAATACTACTTGTCTCTCATTAAAAACCAATATTTGGCCAGGCGTGGTGGTGCATGCCTGTAATCCCAGCACTCAGGAGGCTGAGGCAGGAGGATCGCTGTGAGTTCCAGACCAGCCTGGGCTACATAGTGAGTTCCAGGTCAATCTCAAATACATAGTGAGACCCTGTCTCAAAAAACCAATATTTGAATGAGAAATTAGATTCATTCATAGGAAAATGGATACATTTTGAGGATATACTCCTAAGTGAAATAAATAAGTCACACATGTGTAAGTACCGAATAATTTCTCTGGTGTGACTAAACTATAATCAAACATAAGATCTTAATGAGATAATTGACAATGTGAAATAGGAAGAAAAGGGCTAAAGGTGTAGGGAAAGTGGGAAGAGTAGGGGAAAGGTAATAAGGGATAAGAAAAAAATATGAGAAAATGAAAAAATGGAAATAAAGTGTTTGTAAATGGGGAGGGGAAGAAGGGGTGAAGGGAGGGCAGGGACAAGGGGAAAAAATGAGAACCAAGATCTGTCATGTAAAGGTACAAGATCCCAATGTTGAATGTAACTGTACTGTATACCTAAAATATACCAATAAACTCAATGAGGGAAAAAAAACCAATATTTGATTTAAGAGCAACATTACATCTTTCTAATCTAGTCCATAAGTCTGAGTAAGTTCTCTAAAGACCTCAATGTACATATCAGTTTCATCCAAAAACTTTTATTAGGTTGCGTTTAATCTGTCTTAGATTACTGAGAAAAAGACACACGAACACAGATAATCCCATAATTGCCATTTACTTCCTGCAGGGGAGATTGTCTTTAAGGGGCCTGAACAATTTAGCCAAGGATGGATATAGCCTCATGGAGATTTTAATTATGGCCGGCCTAGATACTACACCCTCAGCACCTGGTGGCCAAGGGTTTAAAATTTGCCTTAGAAGCTTTGTTCTCAGGTTCTAAAGGGCTGGCAAGGAGTAGCCTCAGGCTTTCAGGTACTGAATGCCTTAAGGGTGAGGTGTCTCTCGTTACATTTACACTTGAACACAAGCAAGAATTACTTCTTAATGTAAAGAAAATCTCAACATAAGATGATTTTGACCATTTTCTCTCTTTTACAGTATAATTCTAATTGTGAAATAGCATCATAATACTTTCCTCTGTGTGCCTGGCTTTAGGAGGGAGGCAAACCATGCATGGGTGTAGAGAAATACTAAATTGTTCCTTAATACATATCAAAGGAGTGCGAGGTTCAGATATGGAGTTCCTAATATGAAACTAGAGAAACAAATATGGCATCCCATAAGTCTCTGTTGGATTCCTGTGCCCCCTAGAGTGTACCCCAAGGTTTATTCCACTTCAGGGTAGGTAGCTACCATTTGGAGAGAGATCCAGAAAATAAAACTAGACTGGACTGTCTACCCTTTACCAGCACATGATCTTATCTTCCTCAGGTAACACATATCCTTACTCTAGTAAGTGCTCTCAAAGCACAAGTTACAACCCACTTAGCTGTAACAATCATGTTTAGAGAAATATTGCTAGCAAAACAAGAAATTCAAACCACTGCTTTCTAGTTCCTTGAAAGAGAGAGAGGAAAATAGGGCACTCTTCCTGCAAAAGAGATGACCTCCAGAGATGCTAAGTCAGAGATTCTGCCCTGGGCCCTAGGGTAGAGAAAGCTCTGAGAAATTTCTGTTGTCTATCCAGTCATTTAAGCAACATTTATCAGCAACAAAACAAGACTACTCCTTTAAGGTCCATTTTAAAATAACTATTCACTAAGCATTTGAAACTCATAGGTCTTCCTAGCAGCCACAATCTACATAGTAAAGGCATGTTTATCAGCTTCTTACCACTCAAGAAGGAAGAGAAAGGCTGACCAAAACAGTCCCATGTTCTAGTTAGCATGTAAAAACAAATGCAAGTTACTGATTGCTATTTTCCCTAGTGTAAGACAAAACAGTTGTTGCAAGTTGCATTAGTCTGATTTTCTGGAAGGAGCGATCTGACTACAAGGGATTCTCAAATGAATTCCCAACAAGTTGGAGAAAAATTTAAGGAGAATTTTTAACTCACTAGCAGAGAGGAAAAGTCCAAATAAAGCTCAAGCTGGTTAAACATCAAAAAAAAAAAAAAATCACCATATAGCATTTTATAAGACCACAGTCAATGTTCCAAAGTCCATGACCTATAGGAAAAGGGGTCTTTCTTTTTTTTGTAATTTACTTTAATTTATTGGTACATTCTAGGTAGACAGTACAGTTACTACATTCATTACTGGGATCTTGTACCTTTACACGCCAGGTCTTGGTTCTCATTTTTCCCCTTGTCCCCACCCTCCCCTCACTCTCCCCTCCCCCCTTCAAACACTTTAATTCCATTTTTACATTTTCTCATATTTTTTCCTTTTCCCTTATTCCCCCTTCCCTATCCTTCTTAACAATACAAAAGATCATGCTAAGAGAGACAGAAGAAGGAACAGAAAGTGAGTTGCCCCCGGATCTTTTACCTTTATATGATGTATCTCGGTTCTTATTTTTTCCCCAAACCCCTGCCCTCCCAGTCCACCCTCGCCTATTTTCAAAGACTTGGTTTCCATGTTTTCCTTTTCTCATATTTTTTCTTTTCCTTTCTTTCCTTTCCCCTGCCCTTCCCACTTCCCCTACTCCTTTAGCCCTTTTCTTCCTATTTCACATTTTCATTTATATAAGTTGAACTTTATTTAAACTTTCAGTTTTTCACACCAGAGAAATAATTTGGTATTTACACAAGTGTGTCCTATTTATTTCACTTAAGAGTATGGCCTCAATACACATCTATTTAGCTATAAATGTTTCTAGTCTCTCTTTATTGTCAAGAAATATTGGCCGGGGATTTAGCTCAGCGGTTTGGTGGCCTGCCTTGCAAGCACAAAGACCCGAGTTCAATCCCCGGTACCAAAAAAAATAAATAAATAAATATTGACAATAAAGAAATTATATATTCACCTTTAAACACCAAAAAGTAGAAAGGAAAAAATACATGTAAAAATAAGAGCTTAGATATATGAAATATGCAGGATTTTGGTTTTCTTTTCTTTTGTTTCCCCCCCACCATCATATTGGGATTGAACCCATGGCCTTTGCACTAAGCTATATCCTAAGGGCTTTTCTTATTTTTTTATTTTGAGACAGTTGACCAAGTTGACAGTTGACCAAGCCAGGCTCCAA
Organism: Fukomys damarensis; assembly: GCF_012274545.1. Classification (NCBI taxonomy): domain Eukaryota; kingdom Metazoa; phylum Chordata; class Mammalia; order Rodentia; family Bathyergidae; genus Fukomys; species Fukomys damarensis. The sequence continues at coordinate 17,810,123 of NW_022900934.1, forward strand.
CTCACAATCCTCCTATCTCAGCCTTGTAGAATGCTGGGGTTGCAAGCACGTACCACCACAACCAGCTAAAACAAAGTTTTGACAAGTTTTCAACAAAACTTGACAAGAAATAATCAGTTCTTTGAAAGTACTACTTATGTAGACAAACATATTTTTAATTTATTAAAAAAAAGATAAGGCACAAATAATGTTCCCATTAAGGCATAATTAAAATACAGCAAAAGTTTGTTCTTTAACCAGAAGAGATTATTACAAACAATTTTATGTTGACATAAAACATAATTACATGGGGAATTTTTCTACAAAAGTATAAATTATCAAAATTGATGCAAGGAAAAAAATAGAAAACCTAAAGATGTCGATAACTAATTTTTAAAATTGAATTCTTTGTCAAAAAAATACACTACCCCCAAAAAATATACTAGGCCTACTTTTACAAACAAACTTTACCAAACATTCAAGGAACTGCCCATTTTTAATGTGTAAAGTTGTTCAGGGAAGAGGAAAGACAAAGGTAGTGGCCCATTTTCTGAGGCTAGATAAACCTTGATTCTTAAACCAGATATGGATAATTAGTCAGCCTTATTGTAGTGCTGTGCCAAAAACCTCACTGGTCCACAAAAAACAAAGATTGAATTACTCCATCTTTGAGGAGGTCAGAGGTCACTGAAGCTGTGCCCTGAGCTGAGCCCTGTTCCACCTATTTACACATTCAAGCTCACAGGCTAACAGTGTCTCCAGTGTGGAACATGCCCATTCCTATGGCAGACAGAAAGAGCCAGAGAGTAGATAAAATAATTGTGATGTCTTCTAAAATCCATGCTTCAGACTGACAGAGTGATCTCCACACACTTGGTTCAAGAATATCTAGTAGTCAAACTTGACAAAGGGCCATGGAACCATCTTCTAGCTACAGAAAGGCAGTACAACTCACATGGAAAATGGTCCTCTTCTATGGTAGATAGAATTAAATAATTATGAATAATAATACAATGTTCTATAGTTAATTTAAGAAAAATATAAACCAATTTCATTTATAAATATTGATTATGAAATCCTAAACAAAATAATCCATTAGATGCAATTTCTTGAAAATTATAAAATATAGCCAAGTAGGATTTAGCAAGGATGGCTAAAAGCCAGAAAATTTGAAAATAAATACAATGCATTGCATTGACATATGAAAAGGTAAAAACATATCCTTAACTCAATAGCTGTAGAAAAAATATTCAGTAAAATTCAACAGTCATTTCTACAGTTTAGCAAATGAGAAATAGGATTTTTAACCTTAAAATGTACCTTAAATAATAATAAAAGTTACTATAAACATAGATTCTCTTCACCTCATGACAGGGTTGCACCTTGATGAACCTAGCTGAAAGTGTGTGTAAGTTAAAAATCTGCTTAAAATTCCTGACTTAACTAACATCATAGCTTAGCAACACAGTACAGTACACAGGTGAGACCATGGTTGACTTGGAGCTGTGACTCACTGCCATGGTCCAGCATCATGAGTATTCTCTCCCAGATAAAGGCCAAAATTCAAAGTGCAATTTGTGCTGTATGCATGATCTTTCGTATTGTTGTAAAGTCAGAAAATAAAAATTATAAGTTGATCCATCATAAGTGAAGACCATCTTTACTTTATGGTTAAACTTGAAATTTTCCTTTAAAATTAGAAACAATGCTCAAATGTACTCTTACTCCCCTGTACTAAAGATCCTGGTCAATTCAGTAAAGGAGAAGAAAGAATATGTGATACAAGGATTATAAAATTATAAAAAGATTTTGTCATCGTTCTCCTAGAATATGAATGCTTACCTGGAAGTTCCAGCAAATCAAAAAACGATTAGAAAAAATGAGATGTTTTCATTGAATTGCTTGATTTAAGTTCAAGAATTTAAACATTTCAGCAGTTATTTTTGTACAGAAAATATAGCTAATTAGAAAATATAGACTTTTAAACTATTCACAAATTATAAGGCAATTGGGAATACATTTAAAAGTAAATGTAAAGCACAAGGCTTTCTGAATAAATGGCAAATTATACTGTGACTAGAAAGAAAGAATTATAATTCTCCACAAATTAATTTTTAAATTTCATAAAATTCTATTCAAAGTCCCAATAGAACATTTCATGTAACTGTTCTTTTTTTTTTTTTTTCATTGAGTTTATTGGTACTTTTCAAGTATATGGTACAATAACATTTATCATTGGGATCTTGTACCCTTAACATGACAGATCTTGGCTCTCATTTTTCCCCATACTCCTGCCCTCCCTTCACCCCCTCCACCCTTCCCTATTTACAAAGATTTTGTTTCCACTTTTTCCTTTTCTCATATTTTTTCTTTTCCCTTATTACCTTTCCCCTACCCTTCCAATTTCCCCTACCCCTTTAGCCCTTTTCTTCCTATTTCACACTGTCAGTTATACAATTTGAATCTTATTTATACTTTTAGTTTTTCACACCAGAGCAACTATTTGGTATTTACATATGTGTGTCTTATCTATTTCATTTAAGAGTATGACCCCAATATGTATCCATTTTCCTATGAATGACTCTAGTTTCTCACTCCATTGTATGGAAAAACCACATCCTCTTTATCCAGTCTCCAACTGATGGGCAATTGGGCTGTTTCCAAGTTTTAGCTATTACCAAACTGTGCTACTATAAACATGGGTGTGCATATATCACTGTGGTATGATTCTTTTAATTCTTTCAGAGAGATACCAGCAGAGGAATGCCTGGGTCAAATGGAACCTCTCGTCCTAGTTCTTTGAAGTATCCCCATATTGATTTCCACAGTGATTGTAAGCACCAGTCTGCACTCGCACCAACAATGGAGAAGGGTTCCTTTCTCCCCACAACCCTGCCAACATTTATTATTGGTTAATTTTTTTATAGCAGCCATTCTTTCTGGGGTGAGGTGGAATCTCAGTTTTCATGTAACTGTTCTGATTCCAAACTTCACATGTAAAAGAAAAACCCAAGAATGATCAAGAAAATTCTAAAAAAAAAAAAAAAAAAAAAAAAAAAAACGGTGAGAGAGATTCACCTTAAAACATAGGAAAAAATACTAAATGGTAGCAACTTGGACAATAATGACCTTGTTACAGGAATAAAACCATAGTCCCTTGCAGCAGAACAGAGAGCAAACTTACCTAGTGCCACTAACACTTAGTAACAGCATAATATATTCACACAGTCATTGAAAATTTTGGAAATGGTTTTATTTCTGTATGGAAAATATAAGATTATACCCTTGCCTTCTTCCACATAGAATTTCAAACTATGATTAATTAGAGATCTAAGGGTAAAAAGTAAGTTTTGTAATAACATGTATACTTCTCTAATCATGTTTGGGAAGAATTTCTTAAATGAGAGAAAATGCACAAATCAAGAAGGAAATATCGGCAAGTTAAAAATTTTTGTATAATAAAGATAAAATAAAAAAGTAAAAGAGAGAAAGTGTTCAATATGCATGTTTCCAAAGAAGAGTTAATATTCAGACTATATAAAGAACATCTCCAATTCAACAAGAAAATAGAATCTTCAGATATTATCCTTCAATCGAAAGCTACAGTGGCATTTTCTTGAAATTGCAAGCACTAATTTTTGACCAAGCCATTTCTCAGCCTAGCACCTTTATACTCCAGGACAAAGTTCAATTTGCTGGAAGCCGGTAAATGTTCATGTCAATCAGAAGAAGACAGAAGTCCATGGTAAGATTTGAAATGGAGTAAACTGTTTGCTGGAAGACAAGGTGAGTGAGATAAAACCATCAGATATGGGAAATGGGAAAACAATGGGGAAGACATGGTTAAATAAACTAAGCAAGCAAGTTCGGACGCCAGAGAAAGGTGGAAAGGGGGCTACTGACAGAGAAAACTTCTCCTTGCTGTTCAGAATTATACTCAAAAACAGTGCTCCATAAGCACTAAATAAGATTACTCCACAGGGACTCACACCAAAGCACATTATAATCAAACTGGTAAAAGTTAAAGACAAAGGGAAATGATGCTCCACAATGGAGAGCACAACTAAGAAAACGGACTTTCCTACGATGGAAATTTACAATTGAACAAATATGTCCTGAACACCTACAACTCACTGACTGGTCAACTGTTTGTATTTCGATGATTATTAAAACACAGAGTCTCCTCCTTACAGGTAGAAAAGAGCAAATAGGGAGAAAGCTTATCAACACTTCATTGGGATTTGGGACATTTTGTAACAGGAGATTTAGAAAGTGCTTTGGGAGCACAAGGAGAGGAATTGTAGCAATTAACTTAGACAGTTTGCTGTAGTAACAAATGCCAGAGTCCAGTTGCATATAACCATGAACGTTTGGTTTTTACTGTCATTAATGTGCCCTGCAGGTCAGCTGTGGCTCTGCTTCACCTGGTGTTCATTCTAGGACATAGGATGGAGGACTAACTTCTATGCCAACCACGTACCAGAAGGAATCGCAATGGCATGACCAAGCAGTGACTCTTAGAGTGTCTGATCAGAAATAGTATACATTCTTTCTGTCATATTTCTTTGCACAAAACAAGTCACACAGCCAGTGGAAAGTAAAATACTTTCACAAGGATAAGTCCTGTGAAAAAGATCCCAGACAGAAGAGGCAGTGAATATTTTGGAAAAATTTAATAAAATCCATCATGGTATTATTTTAAAAAATAGGTTCATCATAGACAAAAAAAATCCAGAAATAATTTAAATGCCTATTAAGAACAGAATGAATCAGTGCCAGGGATTTAGCTCAGTGGCGCCACCACCTGCCTCACAAATGCAAGGTCCTGAGTTCAATCACTGGTACCAAAAACAAAACAAAAAAACAAAAAAGAATAGAATGAATCAAAAGTTGTAGCAGAACACCAGAAATGCGTGTCAATTAAAAATAAAACTTCTAAAAATATAGTATGTGCATACAATGGACCATAGAGTAAAACAGTACACAGGGAAGAAAAAAAGAATGAGCTGCCACCACATGTTTCAACATAAATGAGTAAAGAGCCAGATTCTAAAAGTGAATGCTGCATGATTATATTTGCATGAAGTTTAAAAACAATCAACAATAATCTATGGGAATAGAGGTCAGAATATATATGTTAAAGAAACATGAGGGAGCCTTTGGGATGCTGCAGATGTTTTATAAATATACAATGGTACCTCGGTTTATGAACTGAATTTGTTCTATGACTTTGGAAAAGATGGCCAGAGTTGTGTTTGCCACCTGATGAAGAGTTTGCAAACCAAAATAAATTTTGCCAAGCAATTTGCTTTGCAAACAAAAGCATTTGTGAATCAAAGTACCACTGTACTTCAATGACTGTATGCTTTAAAATGGATCCAATTTCCTGTAGGTAAACTGTATCCTAATAAAAAGAAGGGGAGGAAGGGAAAGAGGGAGGAATGGAGGGGGGAAAGGAGGGAGGAGGGAAACAAAGAAAGGAAATATGGAAGGAAGGGAGGGAGAGAAGGAGAAAAGAAAAAGAAAGACCTCTAATCCACAGAGGTGGGTAGCCATTTAGTAAAGGCTTGTCAGAGAAAGTTACTGCTAAACTCAGACTTGAATAATTAGCAGGACATATTCAAATATATCAGAGAACACAATGTAGACAGAGGGACCCGTCTATGTAAAGATCAGGGACAAGAGAAGGGATATAACAAGTAAGACTCTATAATACATTCTGAACAGCTAGCATATCAGCTGTATCAGCTGCCAAGGGAAGTATCAAGAGCCACAACTGATGGGACATCGCAAACCTTAGAAACATGCTGTTTTCTTTATGTGAAGAGCACTAAGAATCTACTAAATGGTTTTGAACAAGAAAATGGTATGGGCATATTTTCATTTGGAGAAGAGATCTCCCAGTTGACAGCAAAAATTAAGTGGAAGGGGGAAAGGGAATGCTGAGAGGCAGTTAGGAAAATGCTACAGTTCTTGTGGCCAGAGAAAAGATAAGTTAAAATAAGAGCCAAGGATATGATTTGTCACATGGCTTTTGGTCTTTTTTTCTATGTTAAGTGATTATCAAGGTAAGCACAAAAATATAATTCAAAAGATATTTAGGAGCAAGAATTGGCAGGATTGCCAAGGTGTCATTTGGTGAATGCTACAGAAAACCGGGTCTTGTTCATTTGCAAAAGAATAAGCAACATGCCAGCCCTGACGTGAAAGGCTGTTGGGTGGAGGACGAAGGGAAGATTCTCCGTAAAACTAGACTCAATCGGCAAGGTCAAAGAGGTGTTCCTGCCTCTCTTTCCACCCCAGTCAGGAAACATGAAATCACAGAAAAAGCTAGAGCTAAACAAACATTGAATGATGACTTTGCAAAGATTGTGTAGAGAAAAGCCACACCTCAAGTAAAGGCTGGACTAGTTAGCCTCCAAGGTCCTAAACTGCTTTTTAAAAAATCCTATGAACAAGAGGCATTGCATTCATCTCCTTTGAGACTAAATCTTACAACACTTTAGATCTGGTCTGTGATCATGTTTAACACAATTTGCATAATGTGATCGGGGATTTCAGCCCAAAATATGCCTATCACCCCAAGCTATCTTAATTACACTATTTCCAAGAATGTGTCAGGGTATATTTAAAACTCCTCTTCTGTGTTCATCAATCCCCATGAGAGTGTGCACTCCTCTGTATCAAGGATCATGACTATGATGGTTAATTTTATTTGTCAACTTGACTGGACTAAAGGATGCCCAAGTAGCTGGTAAAACACTATTTCTTGGTTTGGCTCTGAAGGTGTTTCTAGATGACATTAGCATTTGAATCAGTAGTCTGAATACAGAAAATCTTCCCTCGCTGATGTGGATGGACATCATCCCATCTGTTAGAGGCCCTGATAGAACAAGAAAGGAAGAGGAAGGACAAAATTGCTCTATCTACTTGATCGGGGCTATCCATCATTTGTTGCTGTTGGACATTAGCACTCCTGGCCCTTGGGCCTTTGGACCAGACTGAGATTTACATCAGTTATCAGGCCTATGGGCATGAACTACAACTATACTACTCACTTTCCAGGGCCTCCAGTTTACAGCCAGAAGATCATATATTCTAATCTTTCTTATGTATGTCTGCATATATCCTGTTGGTTCTGATTTTCTGGAGAAGACTGACTAATGCAATATCTTACTAATTTCAATTTCCAAGAACCTATCACATAGCCAGGTGTTTTCAAGAGGACAAGCCAATGTTTGGGTAACAGATCAGAGATGAAGCTGTGGATTAGAAATCAGGATTACATAAAGAGTTGCTGACTATGAACTTTGAAGAGGTCACCAAAGGGTGAGGATAGGGAGAGTTCCAGACTCACACTCATGGAAGTATTACTGAATCAGGGCTCATCTCCCACCTCTGTCCAATCCTGCTTCCTTTCCTTTCCTTTCCTTTCCTCATGCTGTGCTTGGTCCAAAGCATTCTCCAAAAACTTTTCATGCTAATGTACACTTTGAAGTCTGTTTCCCATGGAACCTAACATGAAATCTACAGTGTTAGCCACAGCCACAAAGAAGACACATTGGCTGGTTCCTTGGGCAAATGATGCTCAGTTCCTTTGAGGAGCCCCTGAGGAGCCATCTAGAATGTTCCTTAGGATTGTCCCATCAGAGCACAAGGAATCTGGGCCTTTCTTATGATCTACTGCTTGCTGAGTTGTACCTGAACAAGGCTGAGAAGGCTGCTGAAACTTTGGAGAAAACAGCAAGAATAGATGTCATAGCACAACCTTGATGTGAGATGCTAACTAAATTACAAGAAACTATCCACTCCACTTACTCCAAATGCAGATATACTGAAGGGGTATGGTATGGACTACCTCAGGAACCTGCTACAATTATCACTTGTATTTCTTTTGGGTGAAAAGTGTGTATCAAAAAGAATCAGTTGTTTGCCTCTTAACTCCTACCACTCAATACAAACTTGTGAACAGAAACAGAGAATTTTCTTCTTATTAAAAAAAAAGTGAATTAATACTAAGGCCTTAACGGGAAACGTAAGTTATTAATATTCAACACCTCAGTGGGAATTGCAGGTTTCACTTCCTCTGACTGACAGCTTCTAATGACAGCAATAAACTAAGGTACCTGGATTGGCCAAACAGATGTTCTCAATTGACAAAGGGGGACCAGACACTGGCGTACTTTATGTCACTTCTATGTTTTCTAATTGCTAAGCCCTGTTTAAATGTCTAAGCTTTAATATGTATTTGCTTTATCACCAAGGAAAGGATTCTACAGACAACAGGAACAAGCAGCCTGATAAAACGAGAAAAGGGAGATAATCAGCACAAAATGGATGTAGGTAGGAGTTCTGACTGTTTCCCTGAAGTACTTCAAAGCAAATCCAGAATGAAATGGAGTGGGAGAGAAGGGTAGTGGTGCAGAAAGACAGAAAGATTAAGGTTAATTATTCTTGTTACTATGGCAGCAACCCAGAACATGCAAAGTTAGACATACACTAAAAGTGAATCCTACACAGGACTTTGTGCCCTCCTTCATTAAATAACTGGGAACAGAGAGCAGAAGTAAATTACATTGTTAACCCACCTTACTCATCCTTGATCATTTTAAGACTGTAATAGCAGTGCTACCTGAACCAAAAAATATCTTAGTAGTTTCTATACTGGTCTTTCTTTTAGGATGACCTATTGGGTTGTGTTAGTTGTGGTCCCTCAAAATTGAACTGTAGTTTCTGGGAAGATGGTGGAGTAGTACACAGCAAGAAATCAACCTCTACAAGGTTCAGAATTCAGACATTGGAATGTAAAAACTTGAAGAAGAAAAGTAGGAAGGAAGTGGATCCTCAGGATCCAGGAAGGATATGAAGAGAAAATTAGAGCATACACAGAAAGTGAAGAGACAGAAAAAGAAGGGAGCAACACAGAAAAAAAGTAGCAAACTGAACTTTTATCCCAGCATCCAGCTCATGGCATAAGAGAGGATGCTCAAATCTAGAGACACAGTGAGGACAGGTGACCCCAGAGGCCTCCAGGAAGAAACACGCCAGTAGAATGGTGCAGTAGATGTTGTGAACTACCACCACTAGTGAATGACTCCAGTCCAAGTGTCAGACATGTTCCCTGAAGAGGGTACCTGGCTAGATGCCATTTTAGGGAGGAGCCAACTAAAGCCAGGATTTCCTGAGTTGGCTTCATCTCGGGGCTCCCAATGACTGGATGAGGTAAAATGTGTGTAACATCCATGTTCATAGAGCCATGGTCAGACAAGTAAGACATACCAAGAGTGTTGTAAGCTGAACAACTCAGATCTCAACCCCTCAGCCAGAGGCCAGGATCAGCCTAAATTTCTGTAGAGTTGAAAGCACCAGAATTAGAACTCCATCATATTTCTAATGCAGACTTGCTGGGGTTATCCAACACCCTATTTTAAATCTATGTCAGGATTCATCCAACATGGATCAGGGCTCTGTCTGCCTCTCTGTCTACCAATGACAGCAGAGACAACCCCCGAATTGGACACTAACACAAAACTGTAGACCCCAGAAGATAACCACAGTCTTGAAATCCCAAAGAAATCTTTTTTCTTTGCATTTTTTCTTTCTTTATGTGAACATCGTTTTTAGTTTTTTGTTTTATTTCATGCTTGTATGGGGTTTTTCCTTCATTCTTTTCCTCTTGTCTTCTTGATATATTATGTACATGTACAAATTCCCTATGATGAATGTGATCATTATGTATGCCAAAAGTACCAATAAAATTAATTTTTAAAAGCTGATCCTAAAATAAAGATTCAGGTGCAAGTAGATTATTTGGGAAAATGTGAGAGCAGGAAGAGGAAAGTGGCTACAGGAAGTACCAGTTATAGAGTGGATAGTCAGTAAGAAAGAGAAAGGAGCTAATAAATGCACAGCACGCTTCCACTCTGGACCACTAGAATACTGTCCTACTGGGTGACTTGGAAAGATAACTTAAATCATGTGCTTCATATCTACTTCTAGAACTGAAGTTGTTGAGATCCCACTACCCTGCCAAGGGTGTACCCAGAACTGAACAGAAAAGGAACAGGAGTCAGTGATTCCAGCTGGAGGAGTAAGGTATATTAATTAGGGTCCCAACAGGAAATATATTCACTCCAGAAGTTTCACATAAGGAGGACTTATAGCAGTAGGCCTTCTAGATAAGCATGCATCAGAATCACTCAGGGTAGGGAAGCTGGTCAAAATCCAGATTTCTGTCCCCCACCCTCTAAAGTTTCATGGGGTGGGTTGAGCTGAGAATTTGCATTTCCCATACGTTCTCACAAAATGCCAATGCTGCTGGTCTGAAGACCATATTTTGAGAACCCCTGACTTGCAGAGTTAAGATAAGAAGACTGTGGTATGGTAATATGGTAGAATATTATACAGTCATAATAATAAAGTATTAATACATGCTACAACTTCGATGATCCACAAAAATATTATACTAAGTGAAAGGAGCCAGACACAAAAGACCACATAGTATAGATTCTTTCATATAAAACATCCAGAGTAAGCAAACCTATGGAGTCAGAAAACAGATTCACGGTTGCTAGGGGCTGAGGACCGGGGAGGAAAGGGGAATGGTTATTTAATGGATAATCTTAAGAGATGTTCTTCAGTGGTGATAAGGTTTTGAAACTAGGTAAGTGTTCTGTATTACAAGATTTCTTGTATGGTCCACAACATTGTACATGTGCTAAATGCCACTGAATCATACACCTTAAAATCATTAATTGTATGCTATGAGAATTGTAATTCTATTTTTTAAGAAGAGGAGTTAAAGTAAGAATCTGACAATAAGCTCCAAGGACACTAGGAAGAGCCAGGCTTGTGTCATTGTAGCCCTGAAGAAACCAGAAGAGCTATACGTGAAGCCCAAGGAGAATGGGCACCAAAACATTGGGATCACCAGGCAAGCAGGAGACATGGAAGTGTGCAGCTACCACCAGACGTGACACCAACTCAGAGAGAGAGGGAATAGGGAAAAAGAACCCACATCTCCCCCTTCCTGCCCTCTATTCTGTTCCGATTGGCCAGACCTGAGCAGAAGCCAAGTAAGGAAGCCCAGGTTGTGCACTATATAGATGTTAGTCTTGCAAGACCCCGATCAAGATGAGACATGTGTAAAGTCTACCTAGCACACGTGTGACGCAAGTGGAATACCCAGCACACCCTGGTGGGCTGGCAGGGCTGAGACACCCCAACCAAATGTTAGCCAGTGTCTTTTCAAATTTTGTGGAGGAAGATGTGCTTAAAATCAGATACAGCTCAAACCCATCAAAGAGTAAGGGTCCCTTCCAAGTAAATAAAGCACAGGTTTTGCAGACACTGGCCTCTTAGCCATGCCAGAAAGCAGAAATAAATTTAATTCAAAGCAATTTTTCCCAAACAGTTCTTTGGTCTCGTGCTGCTTGCCTGAGTCACAGAATATTTTCCACCTACCGACAAACAAAATATAGCCGCTGCCGCCTGGTACCAGGTCTCTTATTACCTATCTTCCTGACCTTTTGAGTGGGGAAAAAGAAATATTCATGAGCAACTCTAGATTGTACACATAACTCTTTGATAATCTCAGATGCACTGATCATTTTCCCACTTGCTTGACCTTCTGATTTCACCGATGAGGCATCTTTGCAAATGTGTACCTTTCCACACGTCCTTCTGAAAGCAGCCCCGGCTTAGCTCAGGACAGTTCAGGTCTGTCTGGCTCCACCTGCTGACACCACACAGCCTCCTGTGCTATGGCAAAGTCCAGATAGAGGTGATATCTGGCCAATGGGACTGCCGTTTAAAGAGCCTTCCCGGATGCCAGACACCATCTGTTGTTCTGTCCCACAGAGGACCCTGTCAAAAGGAACTGCATGGGGTAGTTTCCCAGATCATTGCTCTTCATTGGTTCTGAGTTACTGGGAAAACACAGAAAATCACATTAATAAAGAAAATAGAACTTTGGTTTGAAACATCACAAGAGTCACTGCCCCCAGGGGAAAGGCTTTCCCTCCAGCCAGTGAAATAGAACCATAGACAGCCTGAAGCCAGAATCCTGTTCCTTACACTTGTTTTTTAATTCTAAGTTTAAGAGATTTGATAATGAAAGTTTTTAGATTTTAAACCTCATAGATTAATTTCTCAGCCAACATTGATAAATTTCTACCATCCATCACCATGCTTTAATGTGACACGACTCTTGCAAAGCATTTATGCCTCCAACTTTGGTAAAAAAAAAAATAGAAGGGAATGGAGAAAACTTCAGAATTTTGCTGTCTTAGAGCCTAGACACACAACATACACACCCAAATAATACCCTCAAGGACCACCACCTGCTATGAAGGTTGCAGGAGAGGAACAGTATCACAAACCGTCTTTCCATGTTTGCTTTTTGTGGGAAAACTCTGAACTTGTCCTTCAAAACCCAACTCATAAGCCACCTGTTTTTTTGTGTTCTTTCACTCTGGATCTATTATTGCTCTTTTCACATTCCATTGTAACTTTTATTTGCATCTGTTTCCTCTAAACTCTGTCACCCTGCACTCCCAGAACCCAGCACATGGTAGGTGCTAAATAAATGCTCATTGAACTAGATAGAATCGGGAGACTGAAATTCCAGTTCTAGATCATAAGCCTTAAATAATTTCACATATTGACATTTCTATTTCCTTGAGTGCTGGATGGTATCAATCACTCAGCATTCTACTTAACTCCTAGCATCAGTTTAAATATGTATGTGTGTGAACTCTGAAGCTCTGCTCAGGTGTAAAAGATGACTTCAGGATAACTAGTGAGTAAAGCCAGGACTGGTATGATCCTTGTGTCTCACCAGCTCACTTTTCTCTTGACCTTTAGTGGAAATCAGTAGCATCCATCAAGTCAGAATATGCTACTTCATCTGTCATGAAATGCTACTCGTGAAGTTTTAATGACTTTCATCTGATGGATGAGGAAAGGTAAACTTAATTTTTCTCCTAAAAAGAGTCTACAACAACTCATTCCCTGGCTTGATGAATTGCTGAGTGTGAAACTGTCATTTGGCTACTGGGTGTTCCATTCAACACTTGTCCCTAAAATGCCAACAGGTAGTCCATGAAAATATAGTAAGTTCTAATAGATGAATGTACGGTCCAAAAAGCTAGAAAACACTGGCTAAGACAAAGGTCAAAATTTCCCTTCCTGCAAGACTTCTCAGAGCCTTTATTATTCAGCTCTTCAGAGAAAATCTTCAAAAGTGGGGCTATAGTATGCTTCCGTAGGAAAACGGCAAGTGATTAGGGATTCTGGCTATGTCTGCTTCTTTCAATAAGAGATAAAACAAAGTATCTAGTTAATGATTGGATTTTAAATTCTTCCAACAACCCTGTGGATTACGGAGCATTCACTCTCCAACCTCCTATCTGCGATATAGCATTCCTGTATCTTTGCCAATAATTCCTATGGTATATGAAATATGTATTTTTCCTACCTGCAAAACAAAAGAGAAACTTCTTAAAGAATACCAGCAGTAGTGTCAGAACAAACTGAATTAGTTATAAATTCAAAAAGAGCTAAGAGCTTACTGTGGAATCAGTTGGAAGCATTTGCCTCCAACCATAACCAAAGAATCATGCTGCTATAATGCCTCAGCCTCACTAGGCCCTTTGAAGGTAGGATGGATGAATGTATTGTTATGTTTTGTCATATATCATTCCATTAGAAAACCAAGATGAACATCAGTGTTTTGATGGGTTATTTATGAATGTGATTTAATTATTATTCTTATTCTTTTATATAGACAACTGAATTTTCCTTAACCTCATGTGAACTGTGAATAAATGTATCTCTAGAAAACTTTGGTACTTTTTATTGAGCTGTACAGATAAGGAAACTAAAAGTGGAGAGCTTGCTACAAAAATGCACCTCCCAAGATAGGTCCACTAGGCATTCTGCCCCTCTTCCCACCAGATGCTAGCCTGAGCTGTTTCTACATAGAAATTCTATAGCTTTGACTCTATCATCCCCAGAAAACTGAGGCCATGCAGTTATAAAACCTGCCTAGGGTCAGTTAACAAATTCAAGAGCCCACGCTACTCTTGTTCTTTTATGTGGAACTACTTATGGGGAACAGGGCATACATGCCATTATCAGACCTCAAATGTAAGGCCAAAGCCAAATAATCCAGGGTTGGATTTGGGGATGTATCTTGAGAATGTGGCTCAAACTGTCTCCTGTCTCCACTCATCTCAGTGAGACCCAGTTAAAGAACTGAACATGCACAGGAGTCAAGTACATGAGTTCAATTCACAAAGCACAAGGAACCAGAGGGCGAATCCTAACTTTGCAATCCAGAATAATCCTAACCAGCTTTAAGATATGGCAACTCCTTCCCTATAGCAACCTACCCTTCCTCAAAATCCTGACATATATTTAGACCTGTTTCTCTATGCCCCGCCTATGACTGTCAGAATTTTGTGTCAAGTTGATGTATGAATTTGTAGCTGTGTTCTAGTTAGGACTTAGATAGGGCGACTTAGACAGTTCACAATCATGAAATCAAAAAGGCATTAAGCATGTGGATGGAGAATTGGGTACAAAAAGAAATACCTCTTAGTATGCTTATTATCTTCAACAGAGCAAAACAAATGTATTCATGTTGCATTGAAGCTGTAGGAAAGGACAATACTAAAAACTTTAGGACAGCCCTAGTATGTAGAACTTAACAATACAGTACCTATTGTTGCTCTTTTGCCAGTATGATATGCAAAAAGAAAAGTTATTGTCATCTTTGCTAAAGATGTGCTATTATCTTGATTTTTATAATTATGATTTGTATTTACAAAGACTTTCATAAGTTTTAAACTATGTTAGTCTCATATTTTTTCCAAAAAATTTTTATTGTATAATTTCTATGAAAATCTTTAGAACCTTTATTTCAATTATCACACCTAAGGCAGTCTTCAAACATTACAACAGCAAGTTGCATAACATGTATCACTTACACCGACAATGCCTGTGTTTCACTTTCCTGGCCTTTTTGCAGGACACACTTGACATGTCACTGGTCTTGCTGTTTGGTCAGGAGATTCTTATTATATTATACAATGTATAGTTAATAGGAACATTGAATAACAATAAAGTATGAAATTATTAACATGTATTGCACATTTAGAATGAACATCAACATTTTCACATCAGCTGTGTACTTGCTCAGAAAACCTAGAAGATAACATCAGAAATAAAAGCCTATGTGGACTACAATGAAAATACCAGTAGAATGCTGCAGCAAAAATAATCTTTGCAGGCCTGGGGATTTAGCTCAGTGGTTTGGTGGCCTGCCTCGCAAGCACAAAGACCCGAGTTCAATCCCTGGTACCAAAAAAAAAATAATAATCTTTGCTTCAAATGCCACACTCAAGGCAGTCTTAATACATGTTCCATATACAAGTATCACTTACAATGATACCACTTATGTCTTGTTTTCTATCCTATCAACTGTAGGGCACAGTTGACATCTTTTTGGCTTTCCTGTTGTCATAGTAGGTCTTTGGGATATTGAGCTGGCCTGTTCACCTCTCAGCTTACCAGTGTGCACCACAATTTTTTGCATAATTCCCTGGGCAGAAACATTTTTGTTTTTCCTCTGCTATAAATGATTTCTTCTGAGTTCCAGTCTCAATCCTCTAAGAAAATTTCTCCATGGTATTTTGCATTTGTTATTTTCTTGTAAAGTATCAAACTATTTCTGCCCCACATGTTTAGGATTGAATAAAACACAACCATTAGCCAATGCTTTGTGTTTCAAGTGATATCATAGTTGTTGCATAACTCAACATCTACTCATCTTTGGTTTTGTTGTAGAAAGTTTCCATCTCAAGTTTCCATTTTGTCAAGTTTTTCCTATCAATATTTCCATCATGGTGCAATGTTGATATCAACAGTACCACTTTGTTTTTCTTTGCCATATAAAAGGCCAATGTAAATCTTTCTGAAATCCAAAGATTGTACTATACAATTCTGTTTGTTAGTTGCAACATTTCATTTGGAATTTCTGCTTTGTTTCTGGATACAATTCCTGCACTGGTCTACTTGTTCTCTGTTAGCAAATGTAACAACAATTGGTATCTGGTAAACCAATTGTCAAATGTCACATTCCAATTAGTTTGGGAGATGGGAGCAACAAGTCTGTTCACAAAATCATTTGGTTTATTGCTATATGAATAAGGACTTTATGGCTGAGTTCCAGGATAAATTTCTAAATTGAAAGTGTAATAAGTCTTTGCAACTACAAGGTCATAAATTTTTATGCCATGTTTTGACCCATCACTTTTCCATGTCTTTCACATTCCTACAATTACCATAGGAAATCCCTGTGAAGCATAGCAGACCTTTGAGTCCTTTCAGTTCATCTACTGAGGTGTTACAATAAATACACTTTTGAATATGGATATTGATACATATCAAATATGGATATTTCATCCTTTGGTTATTTCACTGCATCTTGTAGTATTTCATCTGTTACAATTAACACTGAATGGCACTGCTGACATTTGCCTGACATGTTTCAGCCCTGACAAGACCTTAACTATATTTTCAGACCTAGTTCTAACATGGGATCATTCTGTTTGGTTGTGTGGCCATTTTGCAACATTTTGACTGGTGAAATATGTACTCATATTGCTGCTTTGTCATCTGAATCAAGGAGGTTTGCATTCCCTGTGTTTTATCAGTCACTTCTTGCTCCACTTCACTTTCACAGGAACTTTGGCTCACATGGCCAACATCAAAGTCATCATCATAAATTCACTCCACTCTTAATATTATTAAAATGTATATTTTACCATACATAATGTATCATCTTCATCATCTATGCATGAGTGATCTGATAATTCACTTTTGATCTCCTCCAAAACTTGAAAAATCTGTTTTTTCATGTGCCATTGTATTGAATTGGGCTGCTTCTACCAGAAAAAATTAAAGAAAATTTTTTTTAACAAATCCTAGGGTGGTGTTGGTATATTATACCCTCTGTAATGCTTAGGTAAAACCTCTCAGGTGGAGCATCATGTGGGTGTAAATCCCAGTTTGACTTGGCACAGATGCACACACTTTGTCCTTTATTGTACCAAATGGGAAAACACAAAGATTGCTTCCTATATCCCTCAGCAAAGGTACTGAGACATACAGCCAGCTACTATTATGCTAAAGTAAAAATTTTCAGTAGAAAAGTATAGGATGGGTTGTTGTAACCCAGTGTTATGCCCTACAGGTTAAAGTCCCCATGCACTCAACTCAGTGAGTCCTCAATAAATTTTCATTGAAACTAAATCCAGTAGAATTTTAAGACTATCAAAATTGGAAGTGTCAAGGAGCTAAATGTACCTGTTTCCTCATTAGCTGTTGGAGAGCCAGTACCCGATAACAGGAAAAGAACCATTTTACCTTTATAATATCCATGATTTCAAGATTTTTAATCTTTGTTTAGCATAAACTGTTAGTTGTGCCTCAATACCTATTTTCTTTTATTTCTATAGTGATAGAAACTCTGGATTCTTAGTTGGACATTTGGCCAACCAAAATAAATAATACAATTCCTAGCCTCCCCCACAACTACACATGGTTGTATGGTTAAGATGGTTAAGTTTTGACCAATGAAATATGAACAGGAAGTCATGTGTGCAACTCCCAGTTCTGCCTTTAGACAGAAAAGGCAGGCTCTGCTCTCTTTTCTCTTTCCACAGCAAACATAGTAGTGGTATTACTGAGTTGGGATTTATATCAGGGTTCTTGATGTCCTAACCAAATAATTGAGCAGGATAGTCAAGAGTAACAGTAGGACCAATGATCTCTTTGAAAGAGAAAAAAAGATACATTCCACAAGGTGGGAGCAGGCTACAGAGAAGAGCTTATAGCAGCTAGAAGGCTTGGTGTTGAGGGCTTTAAGCATTAGGATTTGGGGTGGGATAAGAGGTTGGTCTAAATTTTGACTACTGCCAATGAAATGGCTGGGCTCAGCCCTTACATTAGGCAGTGGAGTTTTTTACTTTTATGATCCTTAGAGGAATTGTCATAGCATCCAAAGCCAACAGAGACCCAAACTTACATAGTCAATGGCATGGTAATTAGGGCTGGCATCTGCCAATGGTTGCAGAAACCACTGGGCACATGCTCAGGGGCCTATTGTGTATAAATTAAATTACCTGGTGACTTTTTCCCATTGTGTTTAAATCTGCACATCCTGATCCTGGACCAGTGTTTAACTCAGAAGGTATATTTAGTCCTAGAAAGCAAGCACCAAGGTGAGCCCTTCCTTCTTTTTTCCCCAGCTGTTTCCTTGGTTACTTCCTGATGCAGATCTAGCAGATCTGAAGTGGACCTCAAGATGGGCTGTCCTTCCCTTCTTTCTTCAGGCTTTACCTTAGCTATATCCTGCCTCAGTGAGGGTGCAACATATTGGACCATATGGAGAGAGAGAATATTCTAGAAACTGAGAAGCAATAAATACAGGAGCCTGGGTATTTGAGTGCCACCAAAACATAAAGCAGCCACACCAGCTTGGACTTTTGTGTATGAAAGAAATAAGTTCTTCATTTATTAAACCACTCATCTGAAGTCTTCCTAGACCAGCTAGAAACTCTATCCCAACTAATTTCAAACACATTTCCATTTAGCTTTTGGATCCACAGCCCTAGTTATATGGAGGGAGGGGAATGGTCTTTTCAGCGACGTCCATTTCTTCAAGTCTCCTGCAGTTCAGACCCAGATGAGGTAGGCTCTGGCTTTCAATCATTGAAGCTAAAAATTATAAAAAGTGCCTGCAAAATTATATGCCAAAGACTTCTATTATTACCGTATCAGTATGTCAAAACTGAAAAGCATGTAAGATTTCTCCAGAGAGGCCATCCATAATGCATTGCTGAACTGTGTAGGTGTTATATGAAATGTGTTTTATTCAAGCTAGAATATACAACACTAACATTATTGAAAGAAATGGAGGGTCTGGTTTTCTCTTTTTAGTACGTCCATTATTCATGTTATGGTCCTTCAACAAAAAAGTAAAGTCATATACATATTCAATTTAATATAAAATTTTATTTTACCTGCTATTCATCTTGGGTGTCCAATGAAGAAGAAATATTCCCTTATTATTCTTATATTAGTTTCTGACAGTTCAATTTCTCTGAGTGCTATGCCTCAGACAACCTCCACTGAAAAAGCATATAGGTAATTGCTTTGATCAAAATTTCATGCCAAATCTGTTAGATTCCATGTAGATTATAGCCTCTGAACAGAGACCCACAGAATGGAGCTCACAGGGCCAAGATTTTTTTAAAAAATTCTCCATCAAAAGCACGCCTACAGACTGGGAATCATTCAGGAGAATAAAAGTATACCGATGCCAAGGTGCTATCCCAAGCTCTTACATAACTGATTATGGATAGATACCAGGCATCAGGAAATCAAGGCTGAGTCTGGGCTGAGAACTACTGATTTCTGAGTTTGGTAGGATGTGTTAATACCACAAGGATTACACAGAGAACCCTGTTTGCATCACTGACTCTTTCACTTAGTTTCAGTGTTTTGTGGTTTTCTATAGCTTTGTTGAAATATTCATACATACAATCTATCCAAATAATGTATACAATTCAATGAGTTTTAATAAATTCAATGATTTGTATGAGCATTACTACAAACAATTTTAAAATACAGTCATCGTGGTTTCCACAAGTAATTGGTTCCAGGTCATCCTGTGAATACCAAAATCCAAAGATGTTCAAATCACTTATAAAATGGCAAAGTATTTGCATATAACTTACATACATCCTCCCATATACTTTAAATCAGCTCTCACTTACTTACACTTCCTAATACACTGTAAATGCCATGCAAGGGTTGCTGTACTATATTGTTTAGGGAATAATGATGGCGGAAAAATCTTGTACATGTTCAGTACAGATCCAATTTTTAAAAATATTTTCAAGGGGAACCATGTATACCTGATAAGAAATCCCATATTTCTTTCTTTTCAACGTTCCCTGGTCTCCCCATCAGCCTCCAAACCCTAGGAAATCACTAATCCACTTCCTATCTCTATAGACTTCCCCATCTTGGACACTTCCTATTAATAGAATCACCTTTACTTAGCACGACATTTTCAAGTTCCATCCATGTTGTAACATGTATCAGTATTTTTATTCTTTTTATGGTTGAATCGTATTCTGTTATGTGGCTATACCACAGTTCGTTTAATTATTCATCAGCTAACGGACATATGGTTTGTTTCCACTTTGGGCTACTATGAATATTAATAATCCTGCTTTGAACACTCATATACAGGGTTTTCTGTGACCATATGTTTTCATTTTCATGGGTATGTATCCAAGACTTGTACCTCTATGTTTAGTCATTTGAGGAACTGCCAGGCTGTTCCTCAAACTGGTTGCACTATTTTACATTTGTACCAATAGAGTAAGAGCTTTCTAATTTCTCCATATCCTCATTAAGACTTATATCTGTCATTTTTTTGAGGCCATCCTGTTGGGAACTGCCCATAAAATCTCTGTGAAATCTTCAATAATTCTTTTAATTTCTCTGATGGGGGTGATAGGAGCACTATCACAGTATTGTTATGAAAATTGAATGAAATAGAACATGAGGGTAAAAAGACCAATACCAAAGGAATATCTCTTTGAATCAGTTATTTCTGCCCATTGAAGGATAATTTTCCAAAATATACCCACTTACACTGTACAGTGAGATGTAAGACTCAAATGAGATCATGTAATTAAGACACTTTGTATTTTACACAAAACAGGTAACTACCGAACTTTTATTTTCAATCACTTTCTTTGAACAAGAATTTGAAAAAGGATAGGTCTAGAACAAGGGACCACTTTATGGGACTGGAAGAGATTGAGAAAGTCATGAATGACCAAACAAGAATGGAAAGAATTTCTCATAATTTAACACTGCTGTGAAACAGAACTGTCCCAGGATGTTAGGATTATAGTCTTAATTACTCTTTCAGAGATAAAACCCTGGGCTTTATGGAATATCAGTCCTAAGGAGGGAAATCTTTTATCCCTACATTCCCTGGGCTTAATGAAGGAAAAGAGGTTAGATGGAAGACAGTGGTAATCTGGGTCTATGACTCTCTGCTTCATCCCATAATATGGGGCATAAATACTTGTGGCAAGGAGATATTTAAAATTGTAAGTCAGCCTCTTTAGAAAGGCCCAAGAGAAGGACATGTCTGTTTTAGAAGACTGCCCAGTGATCTATTATGACAGATTCTCCAAGTTTGATGTGCAGTCACGTCCCCTTGGGAGCTTATTACAATGCAAATTCTGAATCAATATGGCTGGGGCAATCCTCAAGATTCCACTTTTTAACAAGCTCCCTGGTGATAACTATACTATTATTTCACAAAACTATGTCTTAAGGAGCAAGATACTAATTTTCATTGTTTTGTTATTTTATTTTACTCAAGCAAAAAAAAAAAAAAAAAAAAAAAAGACCCACCTGTGGAGATGCTGGGAAGAAAGAACATGAAGACAGTTTTAAAGAGAAACAGGAAGTTTTCTACAGCCCTTAGGATCTGCCCTGGGCCTAAAAATTGTTTCCTTAATTTGAATATCGGAAGGTAGTATTCCCTTCATATCCAAAGCTATGCCACAGAACTTTAACTATTTGTTTGAAAAATTAAAATGTAATAATACATCAGTGTCCACATCTCTATTAAGATATTGTACTACAGTTTTGCAAGATGTTACTTCTGGGGCTCAGGATGTAGCTCAATGGTAGAGTATTTGCCTGTCATGCATGACGCCTTGGGTTTAATCCCCAGCACCACAAAAAAAAAAGAGTTACTTCTATATTATTCTATGACTACATATTATTTCTTATCATTGAATGTGAATCTATAATTATTTCAAAATAAAAGCCTCATTTTAAAAATCTATAGTAAAAATTGCTATTGCTCTAATGAGATGTTTGATCTTTTAGTAGTCTCAATTTCCAATTCTGTGCTTTCAACAAAATAGGGAAGATACTAATAAAATTGTTTGACCTACAGCTGTTTCCATACCTTGTGAACTGCAACGTAACTTAATGGGTAAACAGACTGTATCCTACTCTTGTAACGAGTAGTGAAATCTCAGTCAATTGTTCAAAATATGTTCAAATAAGACAGATGTCAGCTATAACCAATTAAACTGTCTCTACTCACTTCTGTATTCTGTAGGTCACATCTTTTTCTCTAACTATAAATATGTGGTAAATGGAGCATTCTGAACCATTTTTGGCCCAGACTGCTTCCTGGTTCTAAAATTACAAATAAAACCAATTAAGATCTGCAAAACTACATTTACTATAATTTTATCTTTTAATGGTACTTAATCAAGATGTTGACAGCAGAAGATTAAAAGTAGTTGGATGATTTTTAAAAGTACACTAGAAAGAAAAGTGATTTGCAGTTGACTGAAATAAAAATCAACTCTAGAAATGCTGTATATATGTACAAACTCACCAAAATGCATGCAACTATTATGTACTGCAAACATAAACCAATAATAAAAATATAAAAACAAATCAACTTCAGCTGTAATATAGAAAGGAAGGAATGTTTTTTGTTTTTTTAAACATTAAGATAAAACATTTGTATTCTCATTTGACAACCCAAAAACACAAAATTCTGGCATATAGTCATAACAAGTACATTTGTTTCTAATTTTTATAACATGGTAATTAAAAGAAAGAGAAGGCAGTAAAAGAACAGAATGGAAGTATTGAAGAAGATGGAGATGGCATGAGAAACACCGAGACAAAGTAAAACAATGAGTAGGCTTAGAAGTTTCTATGGTAAAATCTATTCAGAGCCTGTCAGACCTCAAAGGCCTCTCAAACAGTGGAAAATGTTTAACAACTTGCCTGGGCAGAAAGAGGGTAGAAAAGCCCTAATTTGGAGCATTTGCCAATATCTGTAATGTATATATTCCAAACAAGACCATTTTAGGCCACCAACATATATCATTCATCACACAGCTGGAAAAAGATACCCCATCAGTCCTCATGAATCAGTATGAACCAGCTCCATACACTGGGGCTCTTCTCCATCATTTCACAGACAATGGCCTGAAACCGAAGAGGAATGGTACTTTGTCCATGCTTGCAGAGCCTGCAAGTGGTAGAGTTGAAATGACTTTCAGGACTCAGGCTAATAATTTTCCCAAACAAAAAATGATTTCCCCCTTCATCTTTATTAATAACTTTCATTTGAAAATACATTTCACATTCCTAGACTCCAGAGCAGCTAGAGGATACCTATGTAGACCTTGTTTTTGAGGGAATAAAATGAAAAAAGATTTTTGGTAAAAAGAGAATTGCTGGGCACAGAGCGGGCACACATCTGTGATCCCAGAACTCTGCAGAGGCTGACACAAGAGGATCACACGTTCAAGTCCTGCCTGGGCAACTTAGTTACTTAGCAAGACTATATCTCAAAATTAAAAATTAAAACTCTTAGTATGAAGGCCGTGAGTTCAATCCCCAGTACCACAGATAAAGTGGGTGGAGCAGAATTACCTTTTCCCCATCTCCTTAACATCTTTGCAACCAAGAGATTAAAATTCCATAATGATGAAATTAAATATGGTTTCCCCCATCAAAACCCACGTTGAAGATAGATCCTCTAATGAAATGGTGTTGGAGCCTTTAAAAGAAGCTAACACTCTTCTCATGGAAGAGATTTCTTGCTCTTGCAGAACTATACTGATAAAGGGTACGTTGTTATTAAGCAAGCCTGCCACTGCCCCTTGTTCTTTCACATACATGTTCCTCCAATTTGCTGCCTGTTGCTTTCCTGCCTTGCGATGCTGTCATGTTATGACACAGCATGGTACCCTCACCATATGTGGCTACCCGAGTTTAGAATTTTCAGTTTCCAAAGCTGAGAGTCCAAATAAATCTCTTTTCCTGATAAAATATGCAGTCTCAGGTATTTTGTTACTGCAACATAAAACAAATCAAAATATTTAATGGTGTTTAGATTCCCGGCAACTTCTTTTACCAGCTGCACCAGACCTAGACTTCCTGTTATGTGAAAAAAATGAACCCAGCTTGGTTAAATCACCATCATCAGGTTTCTGTTTCATGAAACCAACTGCGATTCCAGCTGCTATACAATGCCTCTGTGGTCAGATGGACAACAAATTAGAAACATCTTTTGAGTTTTATACCTAAAATAAACATTTATTTCCCCATGGAATGCTACAGTTTTGTTTATGTGTAAGGAAGTGATTTACATTTTGGCAATGCACTTGGAAACTTCAGAAGCATCAGTTCCTTTGACAGTCAGCAGCTGTCTGATTGCTTTATATTCACTCTTTAAGAGATTGGACCTACTATATTTAGTTGGAATCAGTGTATTTTGTATATTTTGCAAAAAGGAAAAAAGTTTTCAAAAACTAGATTACAATATGAAGAATCCATTTAGCCATACAATATCTCAAGAATCCAAAAACTATCCAAGCTGACTCTACTATAAATACAACTGGAATTATTATGAATTTTAAGTAAAAGTGACAATTTGATTTATTAGATGAGGTAAACCTTCCAGATTATTTCTTCAAAGCCCATGGAATGTGGGGCTGAAGTTTGAAATATTGATCAAATTAATGTCAGTTACATCATGTGGCCTAGATGAGATAATATAGAGTCTGCCCCCCCAAAAAAGTATACACATTTTAAGAAAAGAAAAGGTTGTATAAATATTTTAATACTAAATTTATTGAGACATCATGAGATTAATGCATGTTACCACTGGCCTCTACAATTGACAGAGGTCCTCAAAGTGGTGACCATTAGTTTCCAGACATTTATTAGTACACAAATTGTTGTTTGAGTAACCTTGATCATTGAGATTGCTACATATGAATTTTAATATTTCTTCTCTAAGGACCAGCAGTGTAGTAGGTTTTCTGTGATATACAACATCCTCTAGGGTACCCACATGAGGGTAACACCATCTGTTGAAAAGGCATCATAGTATTTTTCTTTTTCTGAAGGATGTATACATTTTTTTCTCCCATCAAGTTTCTTGGTACATTTGAAGCAAACAATACAGTTAAATTTATCATTAGGATCATTAGGACATATCTTGGTTCTTGTTTTTTCCACATACCCCTGCCCTCCCTTCACCTTTCCTATTTACAAAGACTTTGTTTCCTTTTTTTTTTCATTTTTCATTTTCCCTTATTTCCTTTCCCCTCCTCTTCCCACTTCCCCTTTAGCCATGTTCTTCCCATTTCACACTATCAGTTATACCATTTGAACCTAATTTACACTTTTAGTTTTTCACACCAGAGAACTATTCAGTATTTACTCATGTGTCCTATTTATTTTACTTAAGAGTATAGCCTCAATGTGCATCCATTTAGCTATAAATGTTTCTAATTTCTGATTCTTTATGGCTGAGTAGTACTCCATTTTAGAGAAAAACCACATCTTCTTTATCCAGTATCCAGTTGATGGGCATTTGGATTGTTTCCAACTTTTATCTATTATAAACTGTGCCGCTATAAACATGGGTGCACATAAATCATTGTGGTGTGATTCTCTTAATTTTTTTGGAAAGATGCCCAGCAGTGAGATAGCTGGGTCAAATAGGATCTCTAATCCTAGTTGTTTGAGTTATCTCCATATTGATTTCCACAGTCGTTGTACCAGTCTGCACTTCCACCAACAATGGAGAAAGGTTCCTTTCTCTCCACAACCCTGCTAGCATTTGTTATTGGTTGAATTCTTGATATCAGCTATTCTTTCTGGGGAGAGGTAGAATCTCAGTGTTGTTTTCATCTGCATCTCTCAAATGCCCAGTGATGTTCAACATTTTTTCATATATTTATTTGTTGCTTTTACTTCTTTTTCTGAGAAATTTCTGTTCATTTCAGATGCCCATTTTTGAATTGGGTCTTCGTATTTCTGATGTTTTTTTTTTTGTTTTTTTTTTTTTAGTTCTTTACATATTCTAGATAGTAGTCTTTTGTCTGAGGAGTAGCTGGCAAAAAATTTTTTCCCACATTGTAGGTTGTCTTTTAGCTCTCTTGTTGGTTTCTCTTGCACTGCAAAAACTTTTTAATACAATGAGATCCCAGTTGTTGATTCTTTGTGCAAGTTCTTATGCTGCTGAGTATTTGTTCATGAAGTCTTCTACTATCATTCGTCCAGTGAGGATGGTTGACTCCTTTGTCAAGGATGAGGTAGCTGATTATGTATGGTATTGTTCCCTTTCAATTTCACTGAAGAATTTAAAGAGTAGTGGCAATAGTTCTTCTCTATATGTCTTGTAGAATTCAGCAGTGAAGACATCAGGACCTGGGTTTTTCTTTGTTGGTAAATTTATAATTACATTTTCAATTTCACTGAATGTAATTGGGGTGTTTAGACTTTCTGTATCTTCTTCACTCAACTTTGGAAGTTCATGTGTATCTAGGAATTTTTCCATTTCTTCTGTATTTTCCATTTTATTAGAGTATATGTTTTCAAGTATGTATTGATTATCCTCTGCATTTCTGCTGGATCTGTTGTGACTTCACCTTTTTCATTCCTAATTGCATGAATTTGAGTCTTTTCTTTCATTTTTTTATAAGGTTGGCTAAGGGTTTTATTTATTCTTTCAAAAGACCAACTCTTTGATTCATTGAATTTTTTTATTGTTCTCTCAGTATCCATTGCATTAATTTCTGCTCTGATCTTTATAATTTCCTGACTTGTATGAGCTTTCAGTTTGTCTTGCTCTTCTTTCTCTAGAAGCTTTTGGTTAAGCATTAGGTTGCTTATTGGAGCTCCCTCTTGTTTTCCTAGTATGGGCATTTACTGCTATGAATTTCCCTCATAGAACTGCTTTCATTCCTGTATGTTGTCCCATAGATTCCTGTATGTTGTACTGACATTATCATTTAATTGTAGAAACTAATTTCTTCTTTAATTTCCTCTGTGATCCAGTGGTTGGTCAGCAGGGTGTTATGTAATTTCCATATGTTTGTGAAGTTCTTACAGTTTCTTAAACTGTTGATCTCCAAATTAATTTGCACTATGGTCTGATCATATACAGGGATAACTTCAATTCCTTTGTATTTACTTAAGCATGTCCTATGAGCTAGCATGTGGTCTATTTTGGAGAATGACCTGTGTGCAGCTGAAAAGAATGTATATTCTTATTTTGTGGGTTGGAACACTCTGTACATATCTACTAAGTCCGTTTGTTTTAAGATTTGTTTCAGTTCGGTTATTTCATTGTTGATTTTTTGTCAGATTATCGAATCTGTCTATTTGTGTCAATGGAGTATTGAGGTCCCCCACTACAACTGTATTAGTGCTTATTTTATTTTTCATATCCATTAATATTTGTTTTGTATAGTTGGGGACATTAGTATTCAGTGCATATATATTTATGATTGTCATTTCTTCCTCTTCTATGTTCCCTTTGTAAGGATGTAGTGGCCTTCTCTGTTTCTCTTAATTAGTTTTGGTTTGAAATCTACTCTGTCTGCAAATAAGATACTACCCCCAATTTTTTCTGGGCTCCTATCACGTGGAGGACTGTTTTCTAACCTTTTCCTCTCATTCTATGGATTTCTTTATGGATTAAGTTGGTTTCTTTTATAAAGCATATTCTTGGATTTTGTTTCTTAATCCATTCTGCCAGCCTATTTCACTTGATTGGTGAAATGAGGCCATTAACATTGACAGTTATATAACTGTTATTATTGACTTTTCGTTATCATCTTATTTTCCTGGTTATTAGTTCTCTTGTTTTTTATTTTCCCTCTCTCCCTTTAATTTCTTGCCTTGCCTGGTATATTTGCTTTACTTGCCCTTACAGAGTAGTGGTTTTCATTTTCTTTTTCCAGGACATTATTAGAAGTGTCTGGATTTCTGGTTTGGTGTTCATGAAATTTTTCAGGTGTTCTATTTTGTGGAAGTATCTTATTTCCCCATCGATTTTGAAAGTTAGTTTGTATAGGATATATCAGTCTAGATTGGAGGTTATTGTCTTTTAGAGCTTGAAATACCTCACTCTAGGCTCTCCTTGACTTGAGCATTTGTGTTGAAAAGTCTGCTGTGATTCCGACGGGCTTTTCTTTGCATGTGATTTGTTTTCTTTCTGTAACTGCTTGCAGTATTTTGTTCTTCTGTTGGGTTTCCAGGATCTTGACTATTATAAGTCTAGGTGTAGATTTTTTTTTATCATGGTAAGTCGGAGTCCTATATGCCTCACTTATCTGTATGTCAAATTCTTCCCCTTGTTTGGGAAGTTTTCTTTCATTAATTCTGTGAAAAGTTTTTTTTTTTTAACTCATTTGAACTTTTTCCTGCTACTTCATGATTCCTATAAGTCTTATATTATTCCTCTTCGTATCATCTAGGAGTTGTTGGATTGATTTCTCATAGTTCCTGTTTTTAAGAAATCTCTTGTTTTCATAGTCACTGACCACAATCCTATCTACTATATCTGAAATTCTATCTTCACATTCGCTCATTCTGCTGCAAATGCTTTCAATAGAGTTTTTTTTTCATCTTTAATTGAGTTTATTGGTACATTTTAGGGATACAGTACAGTTACATTCATTGTTGGGATCTTGTACCTCTACATGACAAGTCTTGATTCTCATTTTTTTCCCCTTACCCTTGCCCTCTCAATAGAGTTTTTAATCTCCTGGATGACTGAATCCATTTCATGGATTCCATTTCTTTCCTGTGATGGGCATTCAAGGTTTCCATTTCTTTCCTGTGTTGGACACTCATGACTTCAGTCATGGTCCTGAGGTCATCTTTTTTTTTAATCTATTTCTTTCTAGAGTCTCTAATCATGTCTTTCATTCTTATCACTATCTCTGTGGTTATTCTGGGAATTGTTTCTGTTTTGAATTTTTCTAGAGCCTCAATTATTTGTTTTGTTATTGCCTGTACTATGAGTGCAGGGTGTCCAGATGGTTCCCCCCGAGTTTACCTTTGGTGGGGTGGAAGTCTGTGTTTCTGTCTTGTTTAAATGTCTTCTCATATTTATTTTTGTCAATGGTCCTGTCCTTGATTTACTTCTTGGTTTAATACTTCAATCTTCTAGATATAGCTGGTCTTTAGGTTTTGAATCTCTAATATCTCTGAGGCAATCCCATTGTCATTATACCAGGGAGGACAACTGATTAGATCAATCACAACACCTTAGCCCAAGTGATACAGTCAGCAACACAACAGCATCAAGCATAGTTTAGAAAATGACAATTTGTGGTAGTTATTAATCTATCACTTTTAACTCTGTGAATTAAATAAAAATCAAGGAGCAGACCAAATATGTTTATAGTGAATAAACTCTTCAATATAGCAACATTACCCTTCAGGATGGGGATTTAGAAGGAGTTTTGGAGGGAGGGGTAGATAGCTAGGATAGAGAAAGTTTAGCAGTGAGGTCAAAGGATACAGGAAGATCACACAAATTCTAGAAAGGTGTTGAAGGGAAGAGAAGACAGAATAAAATATATATACACAAAAAAAAAACAGAACAAACTGACAGCAATAGTGAGGCTAGAGACTGTAATCACTTCCTTTTAAAACTAATGGCATTGGCAGAAGGAAAAAGAGAAGAAAAGGAAACTAAAGAAAATAAATTTGAATTAGGATAGGAGAATAAACAAAAAGGAAGAGTAATGGACATCAAGGTGGGAGAGAGAGAGTGGAAAAGATAGAAGAAGAAGAAGAAGAAGAAGAAGAAGAAGAAGAAGAAGAAG
>NW_022900934.1:17839987-17852077 GCF_012274545.1 Fukomys damarensis
GAGGAGAAGGGAGGAGGGAAGAGGTGGGAGGAGGAGGAAAGAAGAAGAAGAAGAAACAAAAATTGAGAAAAGAAAAAGATATATAAAATTTTTAAATGATTAAGGAGAAAAATATTACTTTGAAAATAAAAAATACAAATAGAAATAGAGAAATACAGGGCCTCCTTCAGGGTATGCCTCTGTTAACACAATAGACAGCATGGGAAGAAGTGTGCAGGTCTAAGTCAATTAGTCTCAGCAAGCCAGCAGCTGTCCCCTGAGGTCCAGGCTGATTTTGGGCTGCAAAGCCCAAGTTGAGATCTCTGTCCTCCTGCTGAGTTGAACTCTGCAAGGTTCTACCACAGGTTCCGATGTGAGGTGCTGGTCCCTCAGACTTACCAACTATGGTGGTGTGATGTGCCTTTATGGCAGATTTTCTTCACATGTCTAGTGGTCTTCAATTTTTATCTAGGAGTCTCAAAGAGGCCCTCTTTCTCTTGTTCTCGGGGGGGAGGGGCTTCTCTGGGACGGGCCTACCAGAGGTTCGCAAGCTGCTGCTGGGCTCTTCTGGTGCACTGAGTCAAAGGGCTTGCCCTGATGTCCTCACAGCTGAGCCACCCACTTTCCTGGAGTCACTTTTGAACTTGATCTAGCGCTTTTGCTTATAGCATAGTTTACAAGATTCAACAGTAAAGAAGCAGCACAGGATGTGACATAAGTTTGGGAGCCGCTGCGAGTCTCCTCTACTTTTTGACAGACTCTGTACATCTTCAAATGTCATTTCTTGGAACTCTCAGATGGATTTATCTTCTTTAAAGAAATAAACTTTATTTAAATAGCATCCACAAATAAGAAGTATATTCTGCAACAATTAGAGTTTTAAAAAAGAAAAAACATATTTAAGGCAAGAATTTAAAGTTAAGCATTTAATTCTGTTCCAGACTCCTTCCCCTGTTGCTTTCATCAGCATTGTCTTGGCCTAATTTGGGGTTCCTAAAGTCAGACTGCCTTCTTTTCTCTTTGAATGTGTTATTATCAATACTGTCCACACTGTCAAGCACTCTGCTTGAAACAACTGCAGAAGCAAAGTCTTCAATATGCTGTTTTTAGAAATATAAAAAAGTACATTTCAAAAGGCATATCACTCTGTAGTGCAATTTAACAACAAATATTAAAAATATGCTTACCCATTGCCCTCAGCAATTCTGTTCCTAGAAATGTATTATGAATAAGTACAAAACCCTGCCAGCACATTTTGAAAGAAAGAAAAATTAGAAAACAACCTAAATACTCAACAATAGGCAATTAATTAAATTATAGCATACTATAGAAGGGAGGCATTAAAGTAGTTTTATTGAAGATTGTTTCACAACATAGGAAAATATTCATGATATATGAAAAAGCAAAAATATACAACATGAACCTATTGGATAAATGTGTGTATAGGAGGGCATACACAAAAATTCCCTTTTTAATAAGTAACTATTAACTTTCTTTGTGTTTAGCTATGTTTTAAATAAATATATACATGACAAAATCAAGTTTTTCTTTTTTAAAAAATTGCTGCTGCTGCTGCTGCCGCTGCCACTTTTTACTACTGAGGAAATTATGCTTTTAGTGGCCTTTCATATCTCATCAGAGAGAATGGCAGGAAGAAAGCTCATCAACCATGAGGATGGCAGCTTACTGAGATGGAAAACAGACATGTAGGGTAGCAGGGAATAATGATCAGGATGGGCCAAATCAAATTTAACAGGGCTAGGACCAAACTCCTGTCTGGAAGATCATGAAAGCCTCTCTGCACAGCCCCAGAATGGGTGGCTCAGCTTCAAAGCTTTGAGGATGAGAGATGATCACCACACAAAGCCAGCTACATTAAGAAAAATTAGATCAACTGCATTTTTTAAAATACATGCACAAACTGGAATAGGTCCTAAGAAAAATGGTCAGGATCCAGTGACAGCTAGAAGTTATAGAGAGGGACAGTTGAAGGAGTGGGGAATTTTCACCCAGACATAAGATAGCATGTGGGAGACCAAATAGAGTGCACAGGAGTTATCTGCAAAAATATGAGGCAATGCCATTCAGAAAATATCCAATCTCAAGTTCAAGACTGGACAGGAGAAAGTTTCAGCAAGACTAATTTTTAGTTGAAAATAAGGTTTAAAAATTGTTTAAAAAGCTAGAACTACCCATTTCGATTTAGCGCGTGGTGAGAGACAATGAACGTTTGCTAAGACATTTGTTGCCACACTCAAATTTGTGTATGTGAATGGTGAATTCTGCCCCACCTTTTATAATGGGCCTAGTCAATGATATAGTCACTCTAGCAACTCCCATGTTCTGTGTCCCTCTGTGCACCCTTATCACAGATTTCTCTATCTAGCTTTATGGCCCATGGGTTTATGAGGTCTCTCTTCCCACCTTAAGGTTCTCAGTCCATACACCCCTATCTGTATTGATTTGCCTATGAGTCTGGCTCTTGAAAATATCTCCACTTCAAAACTTTTGTGTTCTTCATCTTACTAAATATGTAAGGTCATATCTACGTGGGTTTGATTACAGAAACTAATAAAGTATTCTCTAAATAATAAAAAAAAAGAATAAGATAAGACTATAAGAGCAAGAAGCAATTTAAATATGTTCAGGGACCATTTTCATCTCCAGAATTAAGGATTATTTTAATGTAACATCATTGCCTTTTCTCTTTTACTTTCCTTTTTAGTTTTATTTTAGGATTCCCTATTTTTAATGTTCATACAGAGATTTCTTTAACTGAAATACCAAATAGTTTCTTTGGTGTGAAAAGCTATAATAGTACACAGGATCCTAATGAGATAATTAATAATGTGAAATAGGAAGTAAAGGGCTAAAGGTGTAGGGAAAGTGGGAAGGGTGGGGGAAAGGTAATAAGGGAGAGGAAAAAAAATATGAGAAACTGAAAAAATGGAAATAAAGTGTTTGTAAATGGGGAGGGGAGGAGGGGGTGAAGGGAGGGCAAGGACAAGGGGAAAAAATGAGAATCAAGACCTATTATGTAAAGGTACAAAATCCCAATGATGAATGTAACTGCACTGTATACCTAGATTGTACCAATAAACTCAATAAAAGAAAGAAAAACTTTTGTGTTCTTGAAAATTTAAATACATTTTTTTCTGGTTAAAGCAATAGGCAGTCCAACAATTAAGTTGGGGAATCTCAAGACCTTCAGATATGCATGTGAAGTGTTTGACTGCTACCTAGAATTTGACTTCTTGTCAAACCATCTTGGATGGTTTTTGTCACATTTAACACATGTACTAGAACTGCCAATTGGCAAATGACAATATTAATTTATGCACTGATAGCAGCAGATATGCCTTTGTAATGGTCCATGATTTTGAGATGCTGAAAATTTTATTTTTAAACCTTTGTAGAAAATCTAATTTTAAAATTATAAACTTGTTTTTTAAAAACCCTAGAACTACCCAACGACAGCCTTATAATGCTGAGTTCCCCATCACTGAAGACATTAAGGCAAAGAATGGGTAACTATTAAAATAGTCTGTAATGGAATTTCTGCATCCTATGGGAAATTAGACCACAAAAACCTGTTTCCTTGCAGCTCAAAACTGTTACTGTTCTAGAATAGGCAGCTTTCTTGAGGATAGATGTAAGTTCCAACTCACCAGTTCGTGCCAAAAATTTCCTAGAGATTAATTCCTTTGACTTCATCTTCTTTCAACATTAAGAAAGAAAATATTTCAATATTTTAAACTGCTATCATTTACAGTTACCTACCTCCATGTGAATGAGTCTATGTGGCCCTTTCCCAAGAAAAGGTATACATGATGGTTGATGAGAAGCATAAAATGGCCCTGAGCTATAAAAGCAGCTATTTGGGAGCCACTTAAAGGGAAGGAAAGGGTGCTCCAAGGACCAAGCTCACAATCTTATATATCAACAAACCAACTTGGTTCTTGAAACTCCATTTTAATTTCTACCCCATGGTCCAGTGCATGTGCCAATTATTCTCACTGTTTCTTTAATCCAAGGGTGGTTAATGAGCACCAGACCAGGCTCTCTCTGACTATATGAGAGAATGCCCACTCCACAATCACCAGCCAGCTGTGCTGCTGAAATTAACTTGCTCAGCTGGCCCTCCAAATAAAGCCATTTAAAGAATGCAATGTACCATAGAAAGCAATTTGTTTCCTTAAGATTTAGTACCCCACGTGAAGATTGATTTTGATTTGAAAGACAGAAGCTACTGCAAGGTGAATAATTTTAAGTTTAACATATTCCTCCTCTTGAGGAGCCAAATGCATTAAAATTAGGAGCAAAGTGCTTCTAATTTGTCAATCACTCCTCAGATAATTCTGTTCCTACATTACCAGAGAAATTGCCCAAGAGACATGGCTTTTGGCTCCTTTCATCTCTACTATTCTTTTAACTCGATCATGGCTGCAGTATGCAAATGTGCCTCCACTGCTAGGGGTGGGTTAAGAGGATATCCAAGATAAAGACAGCCTCAAGCCTTCATTAAGTTTGTCAGGAGGTCAGAGATTCAACAGGTCTCCTAAGCTTTGACATACATCAGGTTGTAGGGCAGAGTGCTCCATGAAACAGTAATAGGGAAGGCATTGTTCCACTATTTGAGATCTTGCAAGCACATGTTTTCCTTCTGTCTATTGCCAAGCACTTCCTCAGGGCCTACTTTGTATGAGTCTCTGTTCTTGGCCCTTGAGCATACAGATGACCAAGGACAGACTTGGCCTTCAAGGAGCTCAAACATCAGAGAGACAAGAAAATCTGCATTTTCCCCTAAGGAGGAGAGTGCTGGATGGGAAGTCAGAGCAGGACCCTGAGACCATTGAGGAGGGTGCCTGTCCCAGCCTGAGGGTGTGTGCAAAGCCTCTGGAGGAGGGAATATCCTTGAGAATGGCATGACCAACACTGGGTAGATGGTGGAGGATGGTTCCAGAAGGAAAATTGGATACAAAGAGCATGTAGAGTCACTGCTAACTATTGTTAGATACATTGGACATGCCAGGCACCATCATATGCACTTTGCACATATTTTCTCATTTAATCCTCACAACAATCCTATACAGTAAGCTCTATTGCAAAGAAGATACTATCATTATTCCAGTTTTATAGATGAAGAAACTGAGGTGCTGAAAAATTAAATGAGATGCATGAGGTAACAGCTTATAAGCCAGGATTCAAATTCAGTAAGTCTGGTACAAAGTCTGTGTAAGTGCACTGCCTTCCAAAAGACATGGATGGCTGGGAGAACTCACAACTAGAGAGGAGGGAGATGGTTCCATGTGGGAAATCTCACAAGACAGTTGGACATACAAATGGCGTTCTCCTTGGAATCTTGGGATAAAATTTGAAAAACTCCTAGCATGGGACCCAATATGTAATAAGTGCTCAATATATTATACTAATTATTATGATGATGTGCATTTGTTCACAATGGGAGGACAAAAGGCCAAATACTTCAGCAAATTGCATGGTCTTTTGGGTCATGCAAGGTCTGGAAATTATCCTGAAAGTAGCAAAGATTCATACTTGGTAGGGAGGTGATATGCCTGTGGTTTAGGTGAGCATAGGGAAGGTGGAGGGCAGAAAGACCTTGAAGGCATAGAATGTGCCTTGAAGAAAAACATTAAAATTGGATGACAGAAGTAGATGCAGAGAGGACAGAAGGTGGGATTGTTTAGTGAGGAAACAGAGAAAGATTGTAAGTGGTAAGAAAAAGAAACATTTCTGCCTTAGGCAATTAGATAAATATTGGTACCATTTCCAAAACAAAAAAAAATGTGAGAAAGGAAATAATGGATTGTGTTGTAAGATAGAAGCAATTATGGGGTGTGCATGTGGGAATATTCAACAGGTCTTCGGAAACTGTTATAGCTTAGATATGAAATATCTCCCCAAGACTTGTGTGTTTAAAGCATAATTCCCAGCGCAGCAGTATTCAGAATCAGGGCCTTTGGGACAGTGATGGGATCACAGAGAATCTAACCTCATCAGTGGATTCATTTGTAATTTAACGGGCTATTGGGAGGTGATGGAAACTTAGGAGGTGGGACCCGGTTGAAGGGAATGGGTCATAGGGATATATCTTGACCCTGACCCTTCCTTCTCTGGCTTGCTCTCCACTTCCTTGTGGCTATGAGATAAGCAGCTCTCTTCCATCATGCCCTTCCATCATAATATTTCTGACTCACCATCGGACTAAAGGCAATGTTGACGATGGACTGAAACCTCTGAGACTATGATCCAAAATTAACTTTTCCTTCTTTAAGTTGATTTTTTCAGGTATTATTTCACAGCAATAAGAAAGCTGACTAACAGAAACATACATAATCAAATCCATCTGATTGGAATAAAAAGAAAGTGTCATCCCTACATGCCTCCAATAACTATGCAGGATGACTTTGACTCCTACTCACAGATCACAAAAAGAGGCCTCCAACACAAATGTGTCTCCTTCTCTGCCTTAGTCCTGACCTGTGTACCCTGCCTTACCTGCATCCAAAAGGCCTAGAATATAGGCCAGTGATGGTAAACTTTTAGAGATCAAAAGCCCAAATTGCAACCCAAAACCCATTTATTTATCACAGAATGCCAACCCTGCAATTAAACCAGAATACTGAGATTTTAGCTTAGAACAAACAACTATTATCCAATGTTTGGCTGCTGGGGTGACTTGGCTTGCATGCTGACAGAGAAGGTTCCACATGCTTGTTGCGGCATACATGCCACTGGTTTGCTACCACTGGTATAGGCCAATCCTCCCACGGCTTCCAAATTGCAGTTTATCTGCAACCTCCCAGCTTTAGATTCTACTTTCTCCCTCTCTAAACTTCAGATGTTCTCTCTGGCCCTTTACCTTAGGCTCCCTGCCTTAGGTCCCTCATGAAAAACCCCCTCAGTCTTCTAACTGAGCACTAGCTGCCTGTGGTCAGAGCCTCTGAGAGAACTGACCTAGTCTTTTGTGAGGAACTTGGACAAGAATAGAATGAGATGGAGAGAATGGGAGATGAAGCCTGAGGAGTCTCATTCCTTACAAAGAGTTCAACAAGCAAATCCCCAAATGGCTCACCTGTGCCCGTAGCATTGTCCTGTGCCACATCTTCCATGAAGCTAACATCTGGATGATCCTGGCCCAAGCTGAGCATTATTTTTACTGCACTCAGATTGGTAAATTGCAAAGGTTTCTGAAAGGAAGATGTGCACATGGAAAAAATGAACTGAATTTGTCAATTGCTCCACCTGCTGCTTTTGCTGAGAATGAGGCAAGCAGGAGCCATGGAGAGTGTAAGCCCTCCCCATCTTCCATGCTTCTCTAATCTTGGGCACTTCAGCTCAAGCAGGCTTTTGCCTTTCATCCTGTTCCTATTCCAGGATCTACAATATCTTACACTGGGCCTGGCACATGGGAACAAAGCTAGTATATTAGCTATCACTTACTGAGGAACTACCATGCCAAGCACGTTACATCTTACCACAGTGCACAGACCAAGCCAGAGCTGACACTCAAGTGCTTCCTGTGAATGAGGCTTAGACAAAACTCCCTCTTTTCCAAGAAAATTTCACATAATGACCTTCATTTTGGCTGAGTAGAGTTTTTTTGAATTGAAAGAAAAGGAAGCGATGGGCAAAGATGAGTAAGGGGTGAACCAGCACCCCTGTGACAAAGAGTATCAAAGCTAGAATACAGAAGAGAAGTATCTCAAGATGCATACTGAGGCCATCCTCTTAAGTGAAATAAATAAGACACACATGTGAATACTGAATAGTTTCTTTGGTGTGAAAAACTAAAGGTGTAAATAAGATTCAAACTGTAAATTAACAATGTGAAAAGGAAGAAAAGGGCTAAAGGTGTAGGGGAAGTGGGAAGGATAGAGGAAAGGAAATAAGGGAAAAGAAAAAATATGAGAAAAAGAAAAAATGGAAACAAAGTCTCTGTAAAAAGGGAAGGGTAGAGGGGGTGAAGGGAGGGCAGGGGTATGGGGAAAAATGGGAACCAAGATCTGTCATGTAAAGGTACAGGATCCCAATGATGAATGTAAAAGTACTGTATACATAAAAAGTACCAATAAACTCAGTGAGGAAAAAAAAAAGCAAAAGAGAAGTATCTACTGATAATACTGGGAGAATTGTGGCATAGAGAGGGCATCGTCAAGACCCAAACTACAAAGTAAAGCAGAAATGGGAATAGAGTCCCTCTCCCCATTCCTCCCCAGGAAGTGCAAATATCTTGTTTTGCCTGCTGCAATACAGAGACAAATATCTGGTATGGCCAGACCTTATAGCCACACTGACCAGGTCTTACTTTTAGATGAGTTATTTCTTATGAATTCCTAGAAAGATCCTACAAATACTGCTTTTCTGCAATATACAAGATGTGAATATTCATGTACTCATAACATGGTGAACTTGGAGATGTGGTTACAAGTACAGTGCACACCAAATTAATAAAGGTTGAACAAACTCCATCTTACATTTGATAGTAGGACTTCTTGACTATCAAAGTAGACTCTTCAAGGGGTAATGAGGACTCCAGTCTTGGAAACAACCAGGCAGAGATGGATGTGCAAGCAAGAGTGATTTTTAAAAGTGGGAGGTGAGCATAATAAACTTTATGAGTGTCTTTCTAAGACTTGTTCAAGGTTATAAGGGTAGAGAATTGCAGAGCTGGGACTAGGACCCAGGTTTGTAGTAGCTATATTCAGTGCCCCAGCACACTGGCAACAGGAAGAGTTTCCCTTCAAGATTCACGCGTTCACTGGTCTCCAAAAGGAAAAGTTACAGTTAGCACTCTAGAGCATGTAAGGCTTCCTTCTTACCCTGTACAACCTATAACTCTTCTGTCTTTGATATCTGATTCACTAACATCAACTCAGAAGGAGCCCTCCCGCTGCTTTTGTACCAGAAGTACTGAAAATTATTGCAGGTTGGGGAATAGAAACTAATTAAAGTGAACTGGCCAAAAAGTTGTTACGGGCTCCCTTTCCACATGAAAACCAAAACTATTAAGAAGAAAAAGAAACCTGGGCTCATGGGCCCAGAGAGTGATAGGTTAGCCCACATGTGGGCCCAGCAAATGCTTTGTTAAAGACAAATGGCACACAGATACATTTTTTTCAGAAACAAAGCACCTGGCATTGCTTGCCAAAGACCAACTCTGCCATCTCCCCAACAGCCAAACCTGAGAATGCTTTGCACCCACATGGAACTCTGGTCCCTGCATGGCTGAATCACTTTCGAATATGTATAATAATGGCCCGTCATTAGCGTCATCTTTCCAGCTCTCTGTTCCAAATGTTCCTTAGCAGAAGAGATTTGATCATCCCTGGAAGCAAAGTCAGGGCTCCAAGTAAGGTACAAAATAACAAATAGACACATTTTCGCAAAGACTCACAGGGGAATTCACTTTCAACATACGATGCTCAGTCAAGTCTCTTGATAAAAATCTCTTCTTCCTGTAAGCACTCAGGAAATAGCACCTTTAAAATTAGGGAACTCATTACAGAAGAAGTTGGGGGGGACATAAGAGGATGTCTCAGCTCCCAGCTATACTTGAGCTGATGCCTATTGATGAGGTAGCAGCTCTGCAAAGTGCCAGAAAAAGGTGTTTCTAATCATCCAGGACATCCATTCAGCAATGGTGTGCGCAGGGACTAGACTGAGAGGGTCCTGAAGGCAGAAAAAAATGAGGATAGACATGGTGGTAATTGTAGACAGCTTTATAAGAAACCAAATGTTCCAGCTGGTCTATTCAAGATGCAGTGATTGTCAAGAAGCCCAATTTTGAGGTGGGAATGGGAAGACCTTTCAAACAGAATCAATATTTATGGTCAAAAAGGAGCAAATTGGATATTCACAATGAACAGCCAAGAATGGATCTGACGCTGCTGCCAGCTAAACAGACACCCAGATCCAGTAAGAAATTCAAATGCAGAAGGGAAACTGAGGCAGGTACCCAGTGTCATAGATACAAGAACACCGCAGCTCAGGATATAACGGAAGTGCCTAGCATAATGTAAGTAATTAATCAATATTGCTTGACCAGAATCTGTTTTAAATTAAGATATTCATAGATATATAGATAGATGTGACACAAATCTTAAAGGTCTATGAATTTTTACTTATCACACATCCGTATGTACAAGACTCAGACCAATACATACATTTCTTCTAGGTATAGTTCATTACTACAGAAGGCTTCTCATGTTCTTCAAAATCACAAGGGAACCACTATCCAGCTATCCATACCATAGATTAGTTTTCCCTGCTTATTTTTGAACTTCATAAGTGGATGAACCACTATCCAGCTATCCATACCATAGATTAGTTTTCCCTGCTTATTTGTGAACTTCACATAAGTGGAATCATACAATATATATATATATATATTAGTTTTTTATATTAATGTAACATTTGGTATTCACCCTTGTGTTGTTGCATGTAGCAGTAAGACCTTCTTTTTTCTTTTCTTTTTTTTTTTTTTGGTACTGGGGATCAAACTCGGGTCCTTGCGCTTGCAAGACAGGCCACCGAACCACTGAGCTAAGTCCCTGGCCCAAGACCTTCTTTTTCATTGCTATATAAATAGTACAGGTATTCTGAGGTTGAACACACTGCATATATATTCTATGTTGATAGACATTTTGGTTGTATTTTTCAGTTTTTGGCCGTTGTAAATAATACTGCTACCTACATGCTCATAATTGTCTTTGCTATTGATTCATGGTGGACATATACACTCATTTCTGTTTGTTTACATATCCAGGATTAGAAATGTTGATCATGAAATAGGAATATACTCAGCTTTACTAAATAGCTTTGCCATTGTACTTTATATCTTCACATATATGTTTATGCATGACTCTGCCCACTGTTACGTGCTCCTGGTGGACTTAACTACTTATTATTATACAATGTCCCTGTCTGTCCCTGTGACTTCCTGTTCTGAAATCTATCTTATTTTATATTAATATGGTCACTCTAGTTTTCTTTTCATTAATGTTTGCATAATGTATCTTTTCCCATCCTTTTACTTTCAACCTGTATGTATTGTTATACTTAAAATGAGTATCTTCTAGACAGCATATACTTGAGTCATGTTTTTACCCTACTCTCCCAATCTCTATCTTTTTGTTTTTGTTTTTGTTTGGTTTTTTTGTTTGTTTGTTTTTGGTACCGGAGATCGAACTGAGGTCCTTGCGCTTGCAAGGCAGTGGCAGGAATCAATGAGCTAAATTCCCGGTCCCCCTATTTTTTTGTAGTTGTACTTAGACCATTAACATTTAATGCTGTTGATATAATAGGGTTTAAATTAGACATCTTTGTTTCTTTGATTTTTGTTTTTCTTTTTCATGTCTTCATCTAGGTTATCTGAGCACTTTGCATCTCCTTGTATAGTTTCAATGGCATCTCTAAGTATCATGTTATATATGCATAATTTATCAGTCTATTGATACCATTATTTTATATGTTTGAATGAAATACAAAAACCTGACTTCCCTTTATATCCTTTTATTTCTCTACTTATCATTGCCTTAAATATTTAATTTATGTACATCTAGAACCACATCCGTGTTGGCATAAAATCTGCTTTAGTTGTCAAATATTATTTAGGAAACTCAAAGGAAAAAATGTTATTGTTTTTACCCATATTTTGCTTATCCTTTCATTTTCTTTTTCTCCTTACAAAAGATCCAAATTTCCTTCTTTTATCATTTCATTTCAAAAGAGAACTTCTGTTAGCCATTCTTTTCAAGTATGTCTGCTGATGATAAATTACCTTCATTGCTTCTCTTCTAAGAATGTCTTACTTTTCCTTCACTCTTTTATTTGGGGGGTGGGGGGTTGAGACAGGGTCTCACTATGTAGTTGAGACTGATCTGGAACTCACTAGGTAGTCCAGGCTGGTCTCGAACTCACAGTGATCCTCCTGCCTCAGCCTCCTGAGTGCTGGGATTACAGGCATGTGCCACCATGCCCGGCTCCTTCACTCTTGAATAATATCTTTACTAAGTATATGATGCTAGGTTCAGCTTTTTTTTTTCAGCCCTTAAAAAATACACCACTTCTTAACTCAATTTAAATATA
>NW_022900934.1:17852315-17921086 GCF_012274545.1 Fukomys damarensis
ACTTCCTTATTGGTTCCATGGTTTCTGAGGAGTGATCTACTGACATTCAAGTGGTTGCTTACCCACACAGTAGGTGTTTCTTTCTTGCTTTCAAAAATTGAATCACAATATGCTTCTTGATGTGTATTTTCTTGGGTTTACCTTTATTAGGGCTTTTTTGCCTTCTTGAGTCAATAACTAATATCTTTTATCAAATTTGGAAAGTTTGTAGCCATTACTTAAGTATCTGTTTTTATCTCTGTCCTTTTTTCACATTTCTGAGCTTCCAATAATATGAATATTAGAGTTTTTGTTATAGATGCACAGCGCTCTGAGACTCTTCCTAACTTTTTCAGTATATTTTCTCTCTGTGTTGCCTTGACTGGATTATTTCTATTGTTGTGTCTTACAAGTCACCAATTCTCTCCTCAGTTTGCTGAATTCTGCTGTTGAGCTCATCCATTGAGTTTGTATTTTAGTTCGTTTTTTAGTTCTAAAATTTCTATTTAGTTATTTAATATCTCCTATTTCTTTTCTAAGATTTTCTATTTCTTTGCTAATCCTTTTTTAATCATTTCAAGAGCATTTGTAATTGTTCTCTGAAGCATGCGAAAGCTGCTTTTAAAATTCTTGCCAGATAATTCTACATCTCTACCATCTTAGTGTTAGAATCCACTGATCATCTTTTGTCCATTATATTTAAGGTTTTCCTTGCTCTTGGTATGATGAGTGACTTGGGAGTGAAACTTAAACATTTTCATATTATATTCTGAGAGTCTGGGTCTTATTTATACTTTGTGTTTTAGCTGGCATTTTCTGACAGTGCCCCAACAGATTAAGAGCAGAGAATAGGGACTCTGTCTCACTCTACTATGTGGACAGAGAAGGCCAGGTTTCCCCTCATCTTCTATTGACACCAAGGTAGAAGAGTTATTACTGCTTGCTAGGCAGGAGTGGAAATTCCAGCCCCACACACGGTCTCCACTAAACCACAGTTAGTGTTTGGCCATGGTGGAAGTCCTGATTCTCCACTTAGCCTCTCCAGATGACAGCCCAAGAATACAGAAAGGGGCACCTTTTTACTACAGATAGGAGAGAAACTCCAAACTCCAATAGTCTCCACTACCACACTTAGCATTAAATGGAGTTGTTATGGACTGATGAAGAGGAAAGTCCCAGTTTCTTGGCCTTCTCTGACACCATCCCAGAAGGAACAATGGACTGCCTCACAGCGGGATTTCATGCTCCGTACCTGGCCTTTGCTGGCATGGGTGAAAGTGGGCTACAACTTTTTCTGTAGTGTTTAGCTAGAGTAGAGCAATTACAGTACTGTTAAAAGCTTTCAGGCTTGCAAGGCTGCTACATTTCTGCTGTTTTGGCTGGAGAGAGCAGGTTTTTGTTGAAGTTTTTGGTCATTGCCAGTTGGCATTTCCAAACTGTCAATTTTTCACATCCAAGTATTAAAAATCAGAAGCAAAAATAAAATCCAAGGAGCTTATCACTTTGTCATTCCTCAGGTTTTGAGGTCCCTATCTTGTCTACTTTCTTCTCTCCACTTTTAATATAATATTCAGGGTTTTAATTGGACTGAACAAGAATTGGGAAAAGCATTCCTAACTTTATCTTCTCAGAAGCAGATGCCCAATTCAATTTTTAAGGACAGTTAAAATTTTTCTAGACAGACATGAGCAAGTCACAAAACCATCAGTTTTACCAGCCCCTCTTATCTTCAAGGACCTATAATGTTTAAACTGGGAGCTCAGCTGGAGCTGACCCATATCAAGATGGGTCAACATTAGAAGGCCTAGTGGCAGGTAGGGGCTAGAGTTGACCTTGCCCTCCTAAGACTCAAAGCCATAAGCTTGGGGAAAATATGTACAGTTTCATGACTACCAAGTACAGCCCCTCTGATACTAGTCCCTTCCAGAAGTGCCCTCTTCAACCTATTTTCCTGAGCCAACACTACTGCCTAGATTTTGCCAGCCCTGCCTTTTGAGTCAAGGCTTTATCCTGATACACATTACTGGGAATTTTCCTACACCAAAGTCCTGATCTTGATTCATAGCAGCTGCCAAACCTGATGCTACACACAAACTCAAAATGCAACCCTCCCCTATTTGTATCCCACCCTCCCAACAGCACAGACACTTCGACAGTGTCACCACATGTGCCTTGAACTCGCCACATAAACCTCATCCTCCCCGCTTAGAAGCCTGTTCCAGATTCTGCTACTGCAGAACATTTATAATCCTAATCTCATCACCTGTGGCCTCTGAGATCCTGAACACGGAGCTTGCTTCTCTGCTTTAATTTTCTAATCTGCAGAAATGAAGAAATGTAGTTTTCCCAAACAGCTGTGAGGGTGATTTATTGGTGGAATATATGTGCAGCCCTTGGCAGTAAATAGATAGAGATTAAAATGTTTAACATCACTAATAACCAGGACATATAGATGAGATATTACTTCTCAATCCAGCAAAAAAAGTTGGTAAGAATTATTAGGAAAATATACTCTCACACATTGTGGTAGATATATTATAGTGAAGAATTTTTAGATGAAATTGTGATAGTATGAACTGGAAAATGTACATCCAAGCCTATTGATCCAGTGATTTTTAATTACAAGAATGAATCCATTTAAAAATAAGTAATTACACACATGCAAAAAAGGCTGAATGTACAAGGATGTTGATTGCAGCATTGTTCATAATAGTGAAAAAATAGCAACAACCTAAATGGCCATCAATAGGGAGATGGATAAATAGACTGTGTTTTATTCATCTGGTGGAGAAGCTATGCGGCAATTAAAAGAATAAGACCAATCTGCACATGACCATGAATATGTGCCCAAGACTTTCTAAAAGGGAAAAACAAATGGCAAAATGATATGCATGGTATAATATTATTTATGTTTTTAACCACAAAACAATATTAGACTTTTAATACTGTTCTATGTACAT
Source organism: Fukomys damarensis (assembly GCF_012274545.1). Lineage (NCBI taxonomy): Eukaryota > Metazoa > Chordata > Mammalia > Rodentia > Bathyergidae > Fukomys > Fukomys damarensis. The sequence continues at coordinate 17,855,255 of NW_022900934.1, forward strand.
GTGTAATCATGCTTATAAAAAGTGTTTAAGAATAAATACAAACAGAGCTGGGGTGGAGGTTGGGGTAAGGAGCCTGAGATTAAGATGGGAGGCCAAAAGAGACCTGAACCTAGCCTGTACTGTTATTTTTTCAAGGATATGTTCTTTATGCACTACTGATATATTCAAAAGTAAATACTACCAATTTTGGTTTCTTAGTATGACAAATACACCATGGTAATATAAAATCTTAACAGAAGAAATTGGGTGACAAGCATACAGAGATTCTCTGTATTCTCTCTGTAACTTTTCCATAGATATAAAATTATTCTAAAATAAGCTTAGTTTTAAAAGTCATGAAAAAATGGCAATACAAAAAGAAAACATACAAGATATTTATATTACAGATTTCTATGTAGTAATATTATAAAATACAAGCCAATAAAATAATATTCTGCCATGGAATAATCCCCAAAATATTACAAAGACAAAAAATATTTTCTCAAAACAATGAATATGATAAATCTCAGCTATGCACACACAGAAAAGAGTCCATGAACATGCTTGGTATACAAATGAACAAGTGAGCATCCATACCATAAGCCAGGCAATCTTCTATAAAGAACTAGTGCTATGGCTTATGTCTCGATGTCCCCCAAAAGCCTCATGTGGTTATAAGTGGGGCTTTTTCAGAGGTAGCTGAATTTAGAGTGTGTGACTGATTCGTGGTGCAATGCTAGGATTAAGGGTGCTCGGACTAAGGGTGGGTTATTGCTAAATCAGTCCACTGATTGGTTTGGCACCACCCTAATCCCGGTAGCCTGGATACAATATAAGGGATAGGGAGAGGCTTGTCTTGTCCCTTGCTTGCTTTCCTACCTTCTAACTGCCATGAACTGTTTCTCCTCTGTGATGCCTGTGTGCCATACCACCCTGCCTTGGAGACAGCTAATAATAGAATGAAACTTCTACAAACTAAACATTTCCTCTCTTAACTTATGAGTGTTGAGTATTTTGTCTCAGCAATGACAAACATAACTAGCAAATATGTGGCTCATCTTAGCTTTTTGTCACAACTATTCAATTCTGCCACTGTAGCATGCAGCCAGCCATAGATATATCCAGCTGAAAGGGCACAACTGCATTCCAATAAAGCTATACTTGCAAAAACAATTTGCAAAGCTGGGTGTGGTGTCACATGTCTGTAATTCCAGCACTCAGGAGGCTAAGGCAGGAGTATCACTGAGGCCAGCCTGGGCTACAAAGTGAGTTCAAGAACAGCCTGAACTACATAGTGAGACCCTGGCTCAAAAAAAAAAATTTTTTTTTCCAGGATAGATTAGGTGCATGAGCCATAGTTCTCCAGTCCTGTTGTTGTTGTAAAGAATAAATTGTTTGCTAAAATAATTTACAAAAAAGTATTAATGCATTATTTGTATTATAAATAATGAATTTTTAATAATACAAATACGAATAAACAGGATATACTAATGCAGTGCCTGGTATAAAGGAGCATTCAATAAATTTTGCTTCCTATCTCCTATATCCACCACCATCCTGCAACTGAAATCCCAACATGCCTGCATGGTTAAGCTGCCAAGCCATTACAATTACTGTTCCATGCAACCCAGGATACCTGGGGACAGAAACAAGAGTACAGCAGGTGCCACAGTTCAGCACTGAGATGAGCTCTGACTCCCTTATCTGCTTCTTCCTTCTGCAGAGTCTTCCCAGGTGGCCCAGTCAGGCACAGGAATCTTCCAGAAATCTCTGGGCCCTCTCAGGAAGAACTGCTAAGGAGTATGCTAATTAGCACTCAGGCTGAGTGACAGTTATGCTCAGGAATGATTTGCAAATGGCATTCTCCTGGAGCTTATTAGGGGACTCATTAACAGTACAACAGAACATTACTTTCTAAAATTCTGATCTAAGCAGAAAATTAAAATTATTTGCTAACTGACCTCATAAAATTGAATAAAATATGCTGAGAAAATGAAAACCGCAATAGATCATCCTGCAGAATTTGGCTAAAAAATATTTTTTGTCACTGAGGGGCAGCACTAGGCTCTTTGTGCAGCCTTGGATGGGTCTGGCCCATCATTCAGATGAGATCAGGCACGTTCAGGGCGGAATGGCCGTAGACTGGCCCATGATACAGAGCCTGGTCAATCCCACCTGCAGAATGACTCAGTAGGCAGGTAGGACAGGTAAGTGGAACCCAGATTCCAAGCTAAAAGCAAAGCAACCACCTGTGCCTCCCACACGTACACCCCTCTCAACCACCTAGTCCGGGCCTCCCCATCCTCTGTTATTTCAACCATAATCTAACTGACCTTCCTATCTCCTAATATGGTCCCTACGATTTTTATCAAAATGTTCCTTCCAAAATGCAAATCTGATTTTGTCACACTCCTTGGTAATATTCAGGAGCACCCATTGCTTGAAGATCCAAAGTTCTTAGCAGTGATTCTCAGAGTGAGGTCCCTGGCCCAGCAGCATCACTAGGGCACAAGTCAGAAATGTTAGTTTTCAGATCTATTGATCAGAAACTCTCAGGGTGCGGCCTAGCAATCTAAGTTTTCACGGCACTAATGGTGGGTCCCATGTATGCTTATACTTAAGAACCACAATTCTGAAGCATGGCATAAAAGAAATTTTGCAGTCTGGCCTTGATTTCCCTGATTCCTGCACTCATTCCCTATCCTACCATCCATATCCAACCACACAGCTTTCTGACCCATCAAAAGCAGACTGAGAGTTTGTACCTTCTTCTCCCTCTGAGAAAGTCCCTCCCTTTTGCTTGGGAAACACCATATCTGTCAAAGACCCAGAATTACAGCATTCTTTTATTTTCCCATTTGAAGGGCCTCCCTTGCTTGCATCAGTCCCAAAGTTAGCTCCTCAGTGGATCTGAAGAACAGCTCTGCCTGAGAGCCCTGGAAGGTAATTTTCTTCACCATCAGCTCCCACTTACCTTTCTGTGTTTTCCTTAATATCTGTTTAGACTGGCTGCCTTACTTAACTGGGGGACTGGGGCCAAAATGACATCTTCTCAGGATGTCACACTGAACCTAGATAGAAGTTAATCCTTAGAAAACACTTGCATAAAAATAATCTTACCAACTGAAATATATGAGGAAGTCTCTCAAACTCAATTCAATTCACAGATACATTTGATTTTAGATGAGCTCAGAGATGATATCCAAAACAGTAAGTTCTCCTCCTCCGAACCACCTCCTATCCCGATGGAAGGGTAGCAGTTTAATTCAATACATCAAATACAAATGATCGAGCTTATATGTGTTGTTATCACAAGCTAACAGCTCACTTCACTGGAAAAGATGTGAGCATAGAAGTGTTGCCAACCAGCATAGGCAGAGTTTGCAGCAGCCAGCAGAGGCCCAGATGTTCAGCAGTCATCCCTTCTGGGCATGTGAGGCCCAGATGATATATTTATCTACCTGGGACATATCTGAACTCATTCAGCTTAACTAGAAATCAAAATCAACTCTAACAGTATTTCTTAACCCATTTAATTCATTAATCTCTTCAGAGAACTAATCAGCCCCCTGGAGAACATGTGTGAGTCATGGACCCCAAAACATTTGAATCAGTGCCAGTCCCAGAATCTCAATTTTGAGACCCTGAGAAATGACCTTGGAGAGGCTATGGGTCCCTAAAACCACAATTTTAAAACTGAGAGAGAGAGAGATCTCAGTACTGAAGATTCTTAGGCAGCACTTCAACCAGCTACCAGCCAATCTGGGTGAAGCCAAGCTCACCACCTTCCCAAAAGCTAAATCAAAGTTTGGGATTGTTGCCTGATTGCCCTGGGATGTCATATTATTTCAGCTATGAGAAGAAACCTTAAATATCATTTAATTCATTGATAATAGACCCAAGATCTCTGTGCTACTATCATTATTTTTTAAAAGAACAAAGAAAATAAGATACTGGCCAAAAATCAGATGATGAGGCTATTATTCAAATACATATTTTATTTCTGAATAAAAATAATAATCTCCTAAAGTATGAGGCCCACAAAAAATTTGATTGAAGAAAGCCTATGTATTGAAAGGACAGACATCTATAACATCTCTCTTTTTTCAGTATAACAACAGCAAACCTCACAGCTAAATGGAGTAGCAAGTACAAAAAAAAATCAAGTCTCCTATCTCTTTGTCTGGTGCTTTCTTAATAATATGCCAGCTATCATTTATAAAATTAGAAGAATGTAATTCCTGGACAGCAGCATCAGTATTCCCCAGAAACTTGTTATAAATTCAAATTTGAAGGCCCATCACTGACTTGCTGAATCAAAAACATAAGGTGTAGCCCAATAGGTTGTATTTTAATAAGTTCTTCAGGTGATTCTCACACTGAAAAGCTTAAGAATCACTGATACCTACTGGGAAAGAACACATTTACCACCTGCTGTTTTTTGCAGTTCAGGCTGAAGGGTGCACCCTGTAACAACATTAGGTGAACAAATCAGAGACTTTAGGTCGCTATCCAGAAACTCTCTTGGAAGCTTAGTCTAAATTGCTCACCTGAGCTGAGGAAAACATTCTCCATTTAGCGGCATATGCTCTGAATCAGTGTCCAGCATACAGTACTATTTCTCCCATAGCCAGGATTCACAGGTCCAGAAATCAAAGAGTAAGAACAGAAGTGGAACCAGTAGTAATTACCCTTAATGACTACTAGCAAAATCTTAGCTTCCTTTTCTATGACCACAGTCCTTAAGCTTGCCAAAAGGTCTTGGTCTTAAAGGGAGTATGCTTGCCCAAGGAAAAGCCACTGAAGTAGAAGTTTAGGCTGCCAGCCACTTTGAACTTCTGCTTCTCTATCAACAGGCAAGGAAAGGAGTTACTGTGCAAGTTAGGGTGATTAAGCCTTACCACCCAGGGGAAGCTGGACTGCTCCTCTATGATAGAGGTAAAGAGCCTACCTGGAACACAGGGGATCTCTTAGGGCAGTGATGGCAAATCTTGAAGGGCTTCCAATGATACAAGCAACCTGCAGTGGCACACATGCCATAGATTTGTTACCACTGCCTTAGGGCATCTCTTAATATTTCAATGCCATGGAGAAAGACAGTGCAAAGAAATAACAGTGAAAGTCAGGCAGAACTAACAATGGCTTACCTTGTACCATTCAAGAATGAAGATTTGTATAAGCCCACCAGGTAAGGAACCACAACTTATTAAGGTGTTTGCCAAAGGCAAAGAGAATACATAATGGATAGTAAAATAAGATATTCTTAAATACCATCTGTGACCATATCACCAGTTACAGAACTAAGGTCTGAAATTATCATGACTATTTCTTCCTTATTTTGTTATGAATATGCTTATATGTGTGTCTATTTAACAAATATATTTGTTTTCTTTCTTCTTTTATCACATTATCAAATAACATAAGATGTGTTGACTTTCTATGGTTTATTGCTAACTGTAAATCAAAGTATTTAATTCTAGGATATCAGGGAGAAAAGCAAACACCACTGAATTACTTCTCATTGGCAGCAGTTTCCAATTAGCAGGCCAGTACCCTCACACTTAATCTGTTGGTTCTCAAAGACACAAGACTGGTTCTCACTGGTCTATCTCAACTCACATGCTCATCCATGAAATAATCACAATGGCTAAGGGAATGTAATGCTTTGAGTGACCTGTCCAAGATAACATGCCTTTCCCTGGCCCAGACGCAGAAGCAGTCTCAGCTAAGTGGAGAGAAGGGGGATACTGTTAGCCATGGAAAGTGGAATGAGTGCTGGAGAAAACAAGCAAGCAAGCAAAATGTGTGGCATAATGATTACAACAAAAGGAATTCCTGAAAGCACAATTAATGTTTCTTTGCACTTGGTTAATCTTGTTCTGTTCAGAAATTGTGATGGATTTATGATGATGATGATGATGATGACGATGAGATAGACAGACAGACAGACAGATAGATGAATGACAGATTCTGCATTAAATTTTTAAAGTGTAATAATAATTGTTAACTTGGACTATGGATAATTCCAACTAGCATGAATTTGTTGTCTGCCCCACAACTCTAATCTGAGTGCAGATTTGTTCTGTTCACTTCACAGAGATGGACTAGGCCATATCTCTTTTCCCAGAGGAAGGTCTAACATTTGAGACTCTTTACCAGTTATTTTCCCCGTTTGCACTATCACTAACTGAAACTCATTTTTGTTAATATTCTGGATACTTCTAAGATGCTTAATTAGTTAAAATTCATTGACATTGCTTGTTCCCTAGTACTCAACATTGTTTGGCTCAGTTATGGCCTGTAGCACCAGCCTGTATTTCATGAGAGGTCCCAGTATTGGGCCTTTACAAATCAAATGCACAGCCTATAATACATGTCATGAAAGCTCCCCATACCACCCCAATAACAGTTACTCATATCTATTTCTTATATGTAGTTATCATATATTTAAAAAGTAATTTACAATTCTGAACATTTAAAACCACAAGTACTTAGTATCATGAACACATTTTTACTAACTTTCAACTATGAATAACAATGTTTAATCTCAAAATTCCCTATGGGTTTAAGTAGAAAATAATTTTATAATTCTGAATTTATTCTTAGGTTTCAAAAATATATACTTGGTATATATGAGCTCTGGATCTAGCATTTCAGAGCTTTGGACCAGATTGATAACTAGAGCCCTTACAGATGCTTTCATTTAGTCTTTTCTTTTGCTAAAGTCAGAAGCTTTGTAAATTCCTACTTAAGATGTAGACGAGGAAAGGCATTGAACACTTTTTGATTATTCCCTTGCCTGATATTTTCTATGGACATATTCAGAGAAGAGAAAACAAAGAAGAATAGACCATATTCATTCATTCAACAGATTTTATGTGAGTGTGTGTGTGTGGCTTTTTTCAAAAATGTCATTGCTGGGACAAAATCACAGACACCCAAAGTTAAAAGAGGAAAAGTTTATTTTACCTTTCACAGTTTAGAGATTTCAGTCCATAGTCAGCTGGCTCCAAAGTAGGTGACATAGCAGAGGGGCATGACAGAAGAGAAACGGTCCATGGCAGGGCAGACAAGAAGCAGCAAGCAGAAAGCCTCCCTATTCCAATCAGGCTACAACCATATTGGTTGGTGCCACCCACACCCAGGGTGGGCCTTCCCATTATTCACACCCACAACTTTGCTAAACCAATCAGTGGACTAGCTTGATTATCACACACCCTTAATCCACATTCACAGACCCTAGATCCAGCCACTTCCAAAAAGGCTCACCTATGAGCACATGAGGCTTTAGCGGAACTTCTAGATATAAGCTGTAACAGTAACCACTGCATATCAGGCACTGTGATAGGTACTAGGTCTAGCATAGAAATGCTGTCTATCTTCATGAAGTTTTTGGTGCAGCATTAAGATAATCAAGCTATAACAGACTAAATCTGGCCTACCTCTTGTTTTTTACAACCCACAAGCAACCTATGCTGTTTACACTTCTAAATTGTTGAAGAAAAAATTTTAAAAGAATATTTTGTGACATGTAAAAATTATATAAAATTCCCACTTCAACGGCCATAAATAAAGTTATGTTGGAATACAGCCATGCCTATTCATTTACATATTGCCCTTAGCTTGTTTTGCATAGTGGCAAAGTTGAACAGTTGCATAGGGAACCATGTGGATGACTAAAATATTTACTTCCTCACACTTTACGGAGAAAGTTTTCCAACCCCTGGGATGGTAAGGAAATAGGATGAAAGGGATATGACTACCTCCTGATTGTGAAACAGACTCTGTCTCCCAACTAACAGATGAGAAGGCCATTGACTGCACTTAGTTTCTAGCTAAGGCTTTTGCTTTTTGATTCTTCATAGCTCTAGCCTGACTTTTCCATTTGAAAGCCAACTCCTTCTTGCCATTTGCTAATTGACTACAGACCTTTACTTCCTTCTCCACCCATCAAGATCCCCTTGATCTATTCCTGGAGACATGTGACCAGGATAGAAGCACAGTACCTGGGGTACTTTGAACAATTCCAGTGGGCATCATGCACATGAAGTCCAGCCCACAATGTTCTCTACTATCTCTGTTCCTATGACATTGGTAATGGTGCTATTTGGCACCTAACTGCTAAATGTTTCCTACCCAGTAGAAGAGTGAGTTCTGCCAACTATGTCTTACCTACTGTTATATATTTCACAAAAGACTAGATACACAATTTTTTGTTGTATTAGTCGTGTACATGAGCTAAAGTGACATCAAGGATAAGGTCTCATTCTAGAGATGGGAGAATTCAATCCACACTTTACTCTTGCCACATAATATCTGGGCAACATCTTTCCAGCCTCTGTATTTATAGCTCTAAAATGGAGATGGTAGGTCCTAGTTCACTGATTTGTTTAAGGATTACTTAAAAACAATGATTTTCAACCTGGAGAACTAGTCTAAGCACAGATTGCTTAGCCCTACAAGCAGAGATTCTGATTCAGTTACTCTAGAGTAAGACTTGAAATTTGCATTTGCTGTTTATCATAGTGTAGTTAAGAACACATGAAGGACACATTGTGGCTCCCTTGCAAAAAAATGATGATAGTGATGATGATGGCAATGTGGACGGTGGCAGTGGTGATGATGATGGTGATGATGATGATGATAGTGGTGGTGGTGGTGGTGATACAATAATTCCTGAATATGTTTTACATTACATGAAAGCTTCCTATCACAGTAATTTTAAATTCATTCAGACATTGTGAAGATGGGATACTTTCTTCATAACCATATGAAAAAAAGGATGTACTTAATTCTGTCACACAAGTCAGGAACAATTTTACCACCAGAAAATATGCCTATATCATATGTATAAAGGTTTTTGCATCTCAAAAACTAACAGTACTTGAAACACTCCTTTAAAAATCACATTTTAAATTTCTTGAAAATAATTATCAGTTTAAAGAAAATTTATGAAAAAAAATGTTAAAACTGAGAAAGTTCTATCATGACATTTTGATATTTTTGATGAGTTAGAATAGGCCACTATCATGATTATCGTGTTCCCTCAGGGCTGGGTTTGAGTCCACATGGTAGCATAGCTATGGCAAATCAGTGATGAGTTTGGTGAGACATGGCATTTTGGCAAGACTACCATGGCATTGATTTGATCCATAATGCTGAAGGATCCGGAATGCAAAAAAGACTGGATTTTGGAGGGCAGCCCACATATATACGTTCACCTATCAAAAGCCCAACACTATTACATTAGGGACCAAGACTTCAGCACATGACCCCGTAGGGGAATAAGTTATACTCAAACCATAATACCTTTGGAAAGAACTCCTTTTTAAAACTCATCAAATTACCCAGTTTGAGTGTGTCATTGTCTTCCCAGTAGCATCTGACAATGACTTGAAACCCCTGCCTCTGTGTTGGAACTGTGGGCAACCCGGAGGCAGCAGTTAGCACAGTGTTCAGAGGATGTCATGTTCCCCATAAAACACTTAAAATATCCCACACCAGCCTGAATTTGTTGTGCTGCTCTGTAGCACAGTGAAACATAGTTTGGGAACTATGGATGTAACATCATTCTCACTCTCTTGCGTTCTGATTTTCTATATTTTAAATAGGAAAAAGAAAAGAGGAGTTATGACCAGCTTGATAAGAATTATACCTGAGTATGTGTCTCTGCCTGGGAAAATCAGCTTGTGAATAGTTGAATTAAGGTAATCTGCATAAAAGAAGTAGCTTTTTTTTGACTAGCTGACTCCATGACTAGCTGACTCCATCTACTGAATTTGACTTTTCATAATCCTGCCGCATTTGGCCTTGATTCCCAACCCTGAAAGTAACCTTCCACCCTCCTTTGGGCCAGTAAGCTTCCCTCCTATATCTACAGAGAAGCCCTAAATAGTTGCAGTAGCGTCCTTCCCCTATATTCTCTGTCACTCTATGAGAAAAGCCAAGCAACAATTTGGCTCTGGTATTCACTGTTCTAAACTTTACTTTTTTCTAGGTCTCTTATCTCCTCTGTTCAAAGCCAATGCCTATTACCACTTTACAGCCAACATGGCCAGAGATGAAAGATTCTGCCGTTATTTTCCCTACGTAACGAATCGCAAAGCTGCTTTATCCCATTCCTTGATTGCCTCTGTTTCAAGACTCATTGTTTCTAACTATCAGAGGCACATATGAATTTCCTTTTTATGCCTTTTTCTTCCATTCTGTGCAAACACTTAGCCATTTATTCATTTTTATCAACACAAACATCGGTAACACTTCAGAATAATCAGCTTCGCTATGATAGTTCATTTATTATTCATTGCAATAACCTTCGACTCACTCCACATCAATAAAGCAGAGAAGAACCAACTTAGCTCTCCCATGTGTGGCATGTGTGGCTCGGTGTGTGCTCTCAGGGCTGCCAGGCAAAGCCCTCTGCACACAGAACAGGCAAGATGCCCAGACTCTACACTGGAGCACATTGCACCTCCGCCCCAAAGCACCAGAAATTAATCAGGCTATAGGGCTCATGGCAAACCTCCTCCATATACTCCCTGCTGTTTCCACTAAGACAGGGCTGCAAAGAAAGGGAGTTTATGTCAGACAGTCTCAGCTTTCTTCCCAGCTGTGCTGTTCACTAGCAGATGACTATGAGCAGGTGACTTAACCCCTTTAAGATTCATTTTTTCCATCTGCAAAGTGAGGTTGTCATTACCTATCTCAGAGGTTATACAAGTGGTGAATGAACTATGTGAAGTGTATAATGTTGGCACACAGTAGGGGCATTACTGTATTAGAGACCATGAGTCCAGCCACACAGAGAAGCTCGGCTTTCAGGCTTCATAGTAATGATTAGAGGCAACAAAGAACTTGCACACAGACTTTCAAGCCAGACACTGAATTTATTGAGACCGTTTCTCCACTTCCAGGGTCACTGTCCTTGTACAAGTCACTTAAACCCCTTTAAGCTTCTATAAAAGGTGAATGATAATAACTCTCCTGCACAGAGTTGTGAGGATTGTGTTTCAGTGCATGGGAAACATTAACACATTGCCTGGGACATGCTAAGAATATATCAAGTGTTCGATGGGGTGTTTTCATAACCATTACTAATATTAGCCAAAATTCCAGGCTACACCACACTAAAAGTAGATCACAATAATATTACCTGGAATATTTATGTTGCTTTGACTATGTATACCACTGATGGGTATTTAATCCTCAAAGACTCTCCTGTACTAGGGGTGTTCCTGAGAATTACACCCAGGTATCTCAGTTAATTCCTATCTCTAGCTTCAGGGAGGGTCTGCTATACAGACTGTTGAGCCTGGAAAAGCCCTAGAGAGAGGTAAATGTTGCTCCTGACTCGGGCTTCTGCTCTTGGCCTAGAAGCCACCTTGTGTTAAAGGTATGGGGTGCTCTTCAGAAGTAAGCTACCAGTATAGCATTTCCCACACATGGGAGGACTCTCACGCCCTTCCCAGTGGACTACATACTAATACATGTGCTCTGAAAGACACTGCCTTTGTTCTCCACATCTCTCAGGATTCAAGTGAAGCATCAGGGAAGTTGCAAGTTGGACTGGAAGCTTGCCCATGCTCTTTTCTCCTCCATTTCTGCTTCTGTTACATTCTGTTGGCTCCCTGCCAATGTGCCTCTTTTAAAAAGAGTATTCGCATGAATAGCATACAGACATGTAGAGTGAAGCACTGGAAAGTGTATAGGGAAAGGAAGGCTTGAGAATAGGACTGGTGTGGCTCCCTGCTGAAAGAAAAATGTCAGCCCTTTTTGAAAGTTCCCCCACTTTTGGCCAGTCTTGAGGACGTAGACAGAGGATGTCCTGAAAGCATCACAAGCCTTTTGCATGGTGGAACTGTTCAAATTTATGAGTTGTTTAAGGAGGAAAGAACATGCAGTTTCCTCAGTCCCATTAGAAGGTCTGAAGGATCAGAGTTATATTATTTATCTTCAATTACATAACAAATTACTATAACACTTAGCAGCTCAACACAATACAAACCCGCTATCTCAGTTTCTGAGGTTCAAGAATCCAGGCATGACTGAGCTGAATGCTCTTCCCAGGTCGACTGAATAGGACTTCAATCCACCTGTCTTATGTGACAGGCTGTGATCTTATGTGAAAGGCTGGACTGGGACACCACTTAAAAGTTCATTCACTTGGTTTTTGGCAAGTTTTGTTTCTTCACTAGCTATGTCCAGAGGCTTGTTTTAGTTCTTTGTACATGGACCTCTCCATACAGCAGAACGTGGCAACTGGCAAGGAAGCAGGCAGGCAAGCAAACAAGAGATAAAAAGCAGCCAAAACAAAAACAGCATCTGGGTTCTTTGTATGTTTGTTGGAACATGTGTTTGTAAACATATATCATTTAATGGCTTTCTTTTTTCTTTCCATGAGTAATAGGTAATAAGAGTACCTACTTCTCAGAGTTGTACATGAGAAACAGAGCATATATTGCATATGTTCAAAATGGTTAACCTCACTTGCCACTTCCCTAGACACAAGGGCCTGGGCAATAAATCCAGCTTCAGGAAAAATAACTGAATATTGTCCATCCCAAAGGACTTTTGTTTTCTTCACGGACAGTCCTTTTATAAGCTAATCTCAGAATTAATATCTCTGCCTGTTTAACAAATTCTCCTTGTTAGACATGAGTCACTAAGTCAGGCCCACCCTCAAAAGCAGAGGATTACACATGGCATGAAAACCAGAAGGCAGAGATCTACAGAGTCCACCTTAGGAGCTGCCTCCAACAAATGTGGTCTACCCAAAGAAGCCCAAAAATTAGAGCTAATAGGAAGCTTTTCTAACTAGCCCTGGTAAAATTAAAGCACATGAACAGGATATCCAAAAGGAGATTTCTATAGGCAGCAGTGATATAGTCCTCTTGGAATACCCATCAGTCCTGATTCAATTTAGTCAATTCTGTGGTTAGCTAGGACTCTGGCCTCAGACGGATCTGCTTCAAATACCAGCCCCACTACTCTGTACTGTGTGTTCTTGGGCATGTTACTTAACCTTTCTAAGCTTTAATTTCCTACTGTAAAAAATGAAGCTAAACCAATTCAAGCCCACCTCATAGGATTGCTGTTAAGATGAAATAGACAGTGCTCATTTGGGCACAGTGACCTGTACAGATAAATTACTTAATGAATAACTGCCTAATAAAGAATAACTATCTGAATATCTAATAAAGAAATTGCTAATTTTGCCTCCCAGGTTCCCTCCACTGTGGGAGGGAAAATTGAATGAAGGGCCTGGGTTTTCTGACCAATGGAAAGATCTCTTCTCAACCTTAAATTAGTCCAGTGGCCTTTGACTCCTAAGAGGTCATCATAGGAGACTGGCTTTTATGGGTTCCCTATCTATCCACAGGGAAATGAATGGAAAATGGGTATATCAGTTCAGAGTGCTGTAACAAATTTCCACAGAACCAAGCTGTCAGCAGCATTTGTTCTTCTGAGGCCTCTCTCCTTGGCTTCCAGATGCCCACTATCATGGTAAATTTTAAGTGTCAGCTTGATTTGGACTAAGAGATGCCTAGGTCACTGATAAAAGTGGGTGTGCCTGGGAGGGTCTTTTGAGAAGACATTACCATTCTCACAGAGTAACAAAAATCTATCCTACCAGTGTGAAAAGACATCATACAATCTTTTGAGAGCCTGAATAGAAAATGAGGAGGGTAAATATTCTCTCTGTTGAGCTAGAGCATTGGAGCTCCAGGTTCTCAAGCCTTTGGGCTAATACTGAATTACATCACTAGTTCCCCTGGGCCTTTATCTTGTGGACAGCAGTTCATGGGACTTCTCAGCCAATTTAATCACATGAGCAAACTACTGCAATAAAACTCTTCCTGACTATATAGACATTCGGTCTGTCTCTGTCTCCTACTGGTTCTGTTCCTCTGGAGAACTGGAACTAAGGCAGCCATCTTGTCTTCACCTGGTCTTTCCGCTGAGCATATCTGCATCCTAATCTTATAAGGACACCACTTCTATAGGATTATGGCACACTTTAAAGACTTCACCTAGCCTTAACTACTTTTTTGAAGAAACTGCCTCCAAATATGCAATCATATTATAGGTAGTAGAGGTTATATGAACTTTGGAGAAACACAGTTTAGCCATAACTATAAGCAAAGCCCTTGAAGATGAAGAGATAACAGTGCTCTCTTCAAAGCCTGAGTTGCTGGTGTCTCTAATTCTGTCATATGAATGTACCATGTGTTCATCCTGCCACAGGTATCTCAACACCATCCTACCATAGCCTGTACTTGCATCAGGAAGAGTGGGGGAAATGCCTGAAGAGAATTACAGAAGAATATGAGGAAAACTGCTATCAACTGTATGGTGTGATGTGAACCTATGCCCCACCTATGCTTCGCCATGTGGGGGAGAGGGGACAAAGGATACTATAAGGAGCAGCACATGTGGGACCCAGGTGGCTTGAATAAAGGCATCTCTGAGGAGCACAGCAGGCCCCACAACCATGGCCATCCCTGCTAAAGGCAGCAAAGCTCTTCAGGGCAGAGGGGTGGACCAGACAGATCGCACAGAGCCGGAGATGCTCCCAGACTGCTCTGTGGGGGGCTAAGAAGTCGGACATAATTACAGCAGTGATTATAATTGTGATGACCTTTGGACACAGAACTGGAAAAGGATTTTATAACAAGGTGTTGATGAGGCTAAATAAGGTGTAAAGGGTTCAGAGAGCCTTGAAGTGGGGCAGATGCATGCATGTGTGTGTGTGTGTGTGTGTGTGTGTGTGTGTGTGTGTGTGATTCATATTTAGCAGACCTGCTTCTTTCCCAAGGACATTTCTCATTCAAAGGCACCCCTTCAACAGAGACGGGCACTCATCTGAGACACAGACAGAACAGTAGGGCACTCCTGACATGAAACAGGGTGCTCAGCATAGTTAGATGCACTGGGTATGTTGGCCTCACCCTTAGGCCTCACATCAGCTAAGCTGATAGAGAAGAAACCCTGATATTCTATTTGCCATGCAGCAGTCACTATTGTGTTCTAATACACTCCAGCCCAGTTTGATCTTCGTGGCTATTTATGATATAGGTATGAGTCCATTTTACAGAAAGGAAACTGAAGCACAGAGAGGTTTAGTCACTTTCCCAAAGCTATACAGCCAGTAAGAAGCCATGCAGCACAACTTCAAGGTCCAATATTAGCATTTTTTCACCTTACCAGATTGAGAAACAAGGATAAGCTGAGAATCAAAGTATACAGAGGTCAGAAAATCAGGTATCAGTTCCATGGTCAGTAAAAAGCCCACAAGGTCACCATGGCCACAATGAAAGGGCTTGGGAAGGACTCCAAGCTACTGGAGAGTAGGGGCTGAGAAGGGTTGGAGGGAGTGATACCAGATAAACCAGAGTGAGGGCCTCTTAATCCTCCCCTCTGGCCCATCTATAGCTACTTCCTCCTTTAAGTCACATCCCCCATCCTCCACTTCACCCTGCCCCTGGATTAGCCAGCCTGATTTACTCAACTCCAGGACCACCAGGCACATTACAGTTTATGTTATGCCAGTCAACCCTATTCAAAAGAAGGAAGAAAAGTTCTTTATGATGCATAGGACAGAGGGGACTTCAAGAGAGATCTGTTACCTTTGCATCAAGAGTCTATTTTGCCTTTTATTTCTCTGGGTGAAAAGCAGAGACATTATGAGGTTTGAGCAATTTTTATTTTTTAAAAAACATTCATTCATTCATGTATTCATTCACTCAAAGCATTTATTGAGCTCCTAATATGTGTTAAGATATAATAGAGATCTAAGTAGCATTATCCTGGCCCTTGTGCAGCCAAGTGAGACTGTCATCAGATAATCATATAGATCAATGCAAAAGTAAAATTGTAGTTAAGGGCAAAGATAGTGAGTAACTTAGTAGGAAAGTCTGGAGAACAGAACTTTGAAGGGACTTTGAAGAACTTTGGAGAACATTGTCAGGGAAGTCAGGGAAGGCCGCTCTAAAGTTATGACTTAGACCAAGATCTAAGGAATGAAGGGATCCAGCCCAGCAAGAGTCTACCAGACAACAGTAGAGTACACTCAAAGGCAATGTGACTGGAGGGAGTGTATTACTTAGCTACTGCTGTATAAAGTCTTACAAGTGCAGGGTTAGAGCTCATTCTTATTTAAAATTTTGATATTGTGATCAACATAAATTTGTTTCATTTTAATTTTTTTCAAATAATCCAACACTTTGTCTTGGTTACTTTTACAACCTGAAGCAAGTGTCTCACTTGTCTCACCCTAGCCTCAGTCCTGAAATGGGTAGAGTCTGTTTCTTAGAAGGAGAAAGGCTTTCTGTTCAGGTATTCTCTACCTGAATAGACCAAAGAATTTTCTAAGAAGGCAGAGCCTGGTTGGCTCTTGAGAGGTCAATAGGAAACAGGCACATAGACAACACAAACTCAGCACAAAGTGAACAATGTGTGCAAATTCTCAGAGATAGGAAATAGCTGAGTCATAAAACAAGGGGCAAATAGGAACAGAGGGGTTGGTTTTGGAAAGAAGTAGAAATCAACTGCCCAGGGCCTCAAGTACCATGCTGACCAACTCAGCCTCTGCTTTGTGGGGCCTGGAGGTTTGGAGCATTGAAGCATGGAAAAGGCATGATTGAACTCCATTTACTTACCAAATAAGGATTTAGTAATCATTATGTATCAGACAGTCTAGGACAACTTATCTGTGAAGTGGGTCCATTTAGCAGATGAAACTAAGATACAGAAAGAATAAAGTCTGAGTTCCACCAGTTAACAAGAGGCAGATACAGGTTTAGAGCACAGGTTGTCTGTCTCTGGAGTCTCCATTCTTAATTGTTGTGTTTCACTACTTCTCTCCTACTCATAATTTAGAGAGGTTGCTTAAGCCAACGTGTGAATTAACAGGAGGCAGAAGTGCAGAGAAGGATAAAGGGGATGCAGAAGGAGACTGGTGCAAGGAATAAAGGGGGAGACTGATGCAAAAGCTGCTCTGAGTTGTCCTGGAGGGCAATTTTGGTAGCTTCACTTAGGCAAGGAAATTGGTACAAGGACTATAGATGTGCAATGTATCCAATCTGTAGAAAAGGGAGAGGTCCAGGATGATGACTCAGAAAGGGAGGGCAGGATGGGAACCAGCCTTAGATGAACAGACCTGGGCAGGGACAAAGAAGTATGGTTAATGAAGGAGGAAAGATTGTGCCAAAGGGAATTTCAGGGTGTCATGGCAAAAGCTTTGAAGCAAAAGGGCATTTTACATAGAATGGAAGAAGCCTGGTGTGCAAATAGCAGTGGGAAGAAAAGTTGTTTCAATGTCACTTTCTTGGGACCATGAAAAGTGTGATGGGGGAGAAAGAGCATCCTCCATTGGAGCAGGTGCAAAAGCTACACCATTTTGGGGAGGGCTATGTTTGTGAAGGGCAGGAGGTGGATGTAGCACCCTATAATACATATGCTTGTATGCAGCATAAAGGCAAGAAAAGCCAGTAGATGGTCTTGGTTCTTCATAGGAGAAAGAAGGGAAACAAATTCCCTTTATCCCCACACTCAACCAGATCAATGATATGCTATTCCTGTCACAGGCAGAATTGCAGTCACAGATATCAAAAAGGGGAAGGACACTTAAAGCTTTTCTAGTCGATGCTGCTTATTGCACAGATGGAGACTTTAGCTCATCACCTAACACCAAAGGATGGTTATTGTGAAACTCTCGTAACTCTGTCCAAAGGGTTTTTTCTGGCTGCAAGGGAGCCAAAAGCCTCTAGACATAACCTTCCACAAATTACAGCCTGGGAGCTGACAAGTAAATAGCCAGCTTCCTTGTAGTTCCAATGAGACAACTTCCAGATGTACATAGCCAAAGTTCCTCAAAAGAATTGTACCCCAGATGCTCTGAATGTAATCTGCTGGATAACACACAATTTATGATAACATACATGCATGATAATGCACACTTTATTGACTTGCTTTTTTTCCTATCTTACTTTCTATTCCTCACCAGGGCTTCTTGTTGTCATCTCCCAAATAGACTACTTGCACTTAAATCCTCATGTCAAAGTCTATTTCTAGAGACATCTAAAGCAAGGACACTACAACCCAGAGAGGGAAGAAATTTGCCCTTAGCTATGAAGTTTTTCAGTACAGAGCCATGACCCAAACTTGGGGACCCCAACTCCAAATTCACTGAAGGAAACAAAAGCACAAAACATATGGTCACAAATATCTGGGTTGCCTCATTTGCATGTTATTACGGGCTAACTCACATTATTATTCTCTGCCTTCCCTGTAAGAGAAATAAACATCTTTCCCTACTAAAATAAATTGCAGTACATCCCTATGTGGATGTATGAGGAATAAACATCCTTACCCCAGTGAGAGAAGTCTTGGCTATGTGACCTCCTCGAACCAACAAGATGTGATTGAAGTGATAAATGCCAATTCTGAGAAGAAGTATTATAATCATAGCTAGTGTAATTGATTCTCTTACTTTTCTCTTCTTCTCCTTCCATGAGAATAGCATGTCCCAAGACAGGGGCTACTCTTTTAGCCTGGATCCTGGAATTAAGACAATCAACATAAAACAGCTGATTCATAAGAAGCATAAGACATGAAGAAAGAAAAATCTTACTTATTTTAAACCACTGAGATTTGAGAACTCATTTGTTACTACAGTATAACAAGAGCTGACTGATACATTCACCACATACAGGTTGCATTACTGAAAGCAAATAACTATGCCACTGTGAGCCTTAGTTTCTTCCTTTACAGAAACAGGACTAATAGTAATATTATCTACTTACTGAGACTTTTGTAGAATCACACAAGAAGTCTTAGCACAGTGTCTGGCAAAAAACAAACACCAAGTAAATGTTGGCTGTTATGATTATGGTTTTATCTGCTGCATAATGTTTTCTTCTAAATGTTAAATTCCCCAGAGAAAACATAAAGCTCCTATAGGGCTTACCTTGCCTTGTTTGTTAAAGGTACTTACTTTCCCTTCTGAATGGCCCTGCTCAAAAGAGTTTTACCCCCACCAAAAGGCCACAAAAAGTGCCAAGTAAGGTGGCCATGTGCCAGCAGGCCTGCATGCAGGAAACCCATAGCAGTTAATGAATCCCCATGAAGAGGTCCAGATTAGCCCTGGTTTAATACCCTGAAATGGCAGGGAGTCATTTATCCATAAGCTATGGCCTTTCTCTTTTGCCTGTGCATTACGAGTTATTTATGAGGCAATTTGAACAGTTTCACACTGGCTGGCCATTATGCTGCTGTCTGCTAACCACTAGGAGGGTTGCTGAACCCAGAGACAAAATGGTCCTCCCCCTGCCTCTGCTTTGCCAGTGACAATAAGCCAGTGGTTTCCCCCATTGGAGCATATTTGCTCTTTGAGGATGAGAGCTGAGCCCAAAGGTGGGTGAAGGGAAATCCTGCCACATCTGCAGCTCAGCAACAGGATGTGCCTAGGGGCTTGTTAGGAAAGGCCAGGCCCCCAAAAGAAAAGCCCACAGGAAAACCACTGTTTTCAAGAGAGATTATTTTTGTATGCACTCTAGGAAAGTATGCAGTCATATCAGGGACATCCCTTCACTACTGTGATAGGAAAATGGCAATCTTGTGAAATGTTTGCATATGTCTTGGCACATAGAAAATCCCCAGTAAATGTTATCTGCTGTTATCACAATGATGACCTGCATCCCAGCTTGTTCTCATCATCTTGGACATCATGCTGTAAGGACTTAGTCATTGTGCTGCTCCTGCCTCTTCATCCCATGACTACAGAAGTTTATGATTCCACCGAAATGGGCATCACCTACTGTACTGAGGATCATCCTACCAACAAGTGAGAATTTGAAAGACAATTTGAGTCCATATGCCCCAAAGTAACACAATGCAGTGCTATCTACTAGTAACAGTTGCTACCTTTGAAAGCTCAGCTTCATATCCTTGAAGTTCTTAGGTAAAGTGGTATAACAGTTAAGTTAGATTATCAATTTGATTGGCTAGAGAGATGCCAAAGAGATTAGTAAAGAACACTTCTGGGTGAGTCTGGGTGGTCATGGAGGCATGACTCTGGGTACTATATATCTGCTCCTTGGCCCCTCCTTCTTTGGCCCTGTTCCCCTGATTTGCTTCCTTGCTGTAATGGGTAGAGTAGCTTTCCTCCACCAGGCCCTCTTCACATCCTGTTTCTGACTTGGAACAGCCAACCATGGACTAAACCCTCTGAAACCATGAACCAAAATCAACCTCTTCTCCATAACTTAAAGTTATGGGCATTGAATATTGTGTCCCAATAACAAAAAGCTTACTAATACAAATGGCTGATGTGCCCTAGTCTCTGCTGCTAATTCTACCCATTATCACCATGATGGCTCCATACCACACAAGCAGTCTTGAAGAAGAGGTTCTACTGTGAGTCTCCACATTCATTGGCAGAGGGGTTTATTGATCTCCACAATGTAGGCAGAAAAAAGAACATATTTGAACTGAATGTATCCTAACTCTAGTGCCCTGTCTTCCAGGTAATATCCTATCTGCTATCCTCAAAACATCTCACTTTCTGCAATGGTTTACCCTCTCAGGCCTTACTTATTCACTAACTCATTCCATATCATGTAGTCCTTGGGACAAAAGCATGAGCCACTGTTTCTTGTCCTTTTTCCTCATAACAATATCTATGTCTATATGTCTCCTCCTTCAATTTCAGTATAATAAATAAATTAGATATTAATCATAATATAATCTATTCAGTGCTTGCCTTGTACCTGGCTTACTGTAAGTGTCTTGTATGTCTTATCTCTTTTAATCTTCACAATCAGCCAGTAAAGTCTGGACCATCATAATTACTATCCAACAAATAAGGATAGGAAGATTAAGTGACTTGTCCAAGGTCACACAGCAAATCAGAAGACCAATCTGAGCTTTGAATGCAGGTAGTCTGATTTCAGAGTGGGAGTTTGTAGCAGCAAGCATCACCACTTTAGAGCACACCCAAAACTTCTATTTGTATGATCTGCAAGCAAAATGGACTAAAAATTTCAGGCCAACCAACGGTTTGGTGAATAAATATCCCCTGATATGTGTTTTCCAATTCATTTCCATTTTTACAACTACAGATCTTTACTCACTGAAACTACAAAATTCCTGAGCAATTTTCATAAATTTTATTCACTCAACATATAAGTATTCAAATAAAGGTAAGGGACAGCTGGTAGGTAGAGGTTATTTACTTGTCTGCTTCATGCAGATAGAGCATCAGTTCTACATTTTCCTGCACACCCAAAATAACTGAAGCCACAATTAGAAAAGTGTTCATGCATGCTGTCTGCCTCAAGGACAGCTCAGACTCATTCAAATAGACCCAAACTACAAGCTATTCCCATAATTATGACTCCCAAGTGTTCACTTTTCTAGGCAGATAATCTTTGTTTTACTGATCCACATCAACAACAAGATGATAAGTTTGCTGACAATTGCAGTCATTTAATGGATGAAAGGGCCAGGGATTTAGCTCAGTGTTTCCACTGCCTGCCTCACAAGCATAAAGACCTGAGTCCAATCTTCAGTACCAAAATAAAAAAAAAGAAAAGATAATGGAGGAGAAATTGAAGAAGACTGGATAGAATCAGATTAAATTGTGGAATTTCTACCAAGGAAAAAAAAGCTGAGAGGAAATAATTTTCTCTACCTTCAGTGGAAATCAGGCAAAAATACCTTTCCCACTTCCAGCATAAAAGTACCCTTCATAACTCTAACCCTCTCATACTTGTCCTCAACCAAACTGTCACAGGTAGTCAAGCTCTGGACAGATGACTTCACTCCTCTGACTCTTAGTTTCCTCATCACAAAATGTGAATAATAGTACCTATCTCATTCATTCAATGACTTCATACTGAATGTCAACTATGTACTTTATAAAAATTGAAAGACATGATGTGTGAAGGACATGTTCCATAATAAGTATTCACTGGCTTTTAACTAAAATCCTCAATTATCACTGTTGTTTGTATTTTATCCTTTAAATAAAATAGTACAGTAGCTGTTTTTATCTCAATTTTATAGGAAAATACATCAAAGGCTAAGAAAAAAGAGATGACTTGAGTAGAGTTGCAGTCAGAATTTCTACCCAGAGATTCTGACTTGAAATTTTCACACATGTGTAAATACCAAATAGTTTCCCTGGTGTGAATAATCCGCAACAATACATAAGATTCTAATAAGATTACTGACATTTAGAAATGGGAAGAAAGGAGCTAAAGGTGTAGGGAAGGTGGGATGGGTAGGGGAAGAGTAAAAAGGGAAAAGAAAAAATGTGAGATAATGAAAAGATGAAAATAAAGTGTTTGTAGATGGAGAGGAGAGGAGGGGATGAAGGGAGGGCAGAGGTAAGGGGAAAAAATGAGAATCAAGACTTGTCATGTAGAGGTACAAGATCCCAACAATGAATGTAACTGTACTGTATCCCTAAAATGTACCAATAAACTCAATTAAAGATGAAAAAAAAAGAAATTTTCAACTCACCAAATGGGAGCTCTTCTCTTTTCCCACCTTCCAGCAATAAGATTCCCCAGGGGATGATGACAGAATGACCTTTGTCATAAACAGAAGAGATTTCTCAATGATGCCTTTATGCATTCCTCGCCCTTGTATCACTGGTTATAAGTCTGGCAGGAACTTGAAGAAGAGCAAACTTTGAACATTCAAAGGTGGAACTGGTCTCAATCCTCTCCTTACCCCAAACTCTCATGTCTCCCTGGTGGAGAATCTAGGAGACACTGTTTCATCAACCCACTAAAAGTCAGGCTCACCAGCTAAAGAGGATACGTTTTCCAATTTGGGGAAAAGAGAAAGACAGAAATAAGAAAACAAGAAATCTTGCCTTGTGTAACAGAAATCTGAGTATGCACATACTAATATAAATTGGTGCAGTTACCATATGCACACAGATAAAGGGGCTGTGTTTCTAGACATCAACACTAAACAAAAGCTGCCTTCAAAGCACAATGCATTATGCAAACTCCTGACAAAACCAAGTAGCCATTTCTAGTAGTTTTATATGAAATCAATCCCACAAATATTTAGCAAGCACCCATTTTATGCCCAGTCAATGCACAATAGTCTAAAATATAAAGATGACTAAATAAGAATTCAAACACTGCTAGACAAATAAGAAACCCAAAAATATACACAAAGAGCAAAATAAAAGAGAGATGATAGGGCTAGGGGTTTAGCTCAGCAGTTCGGTGGTCTGCTTCACAAGCACAAGGACTCCCCGAAAAAAAAAAAAAAAAAAAAAAAAAAAAAAAAAGAGAGAGAGAGAGAACTGATAGGAAATGGAGATAGACTTTGTAGAGATAGGCAGATCTGGGAAGGAGGGCAGTAGGGCAAGGTGATAAGAGGAGTAAAAATGATCAGGATGCAACCTGTGTATTAGCACGTACACAAGTGAATGTAATTATTATATATCATAAATGCATACTAATAATGAAATAAGCAAGTAGAATACAACATAGCCTGTACTATCACCAGGGCAGAGGCACAGATAAAGAAGAGTCATTTCTGCCTGAAGAGTTCATCTCCCAGGGGAGGGGGGGTGGTAATGATGGAGAAGTTGGATCTACAGGAGGGGGTTCCCACAAAAAAATAAATCTGCTCCAAAACTATGGAAGCAGAAAAGTTCATGGTTTGGAAGAGCAAGTCATTTGATGTAACCAAAACATCCACAATGTGGAAAGGAGGAAAGGAGATTTTTTTTTCAACAGCCCAGCCTCAGTTCAAATGTCACCAGCTTCTTAAAGATATATTTACTAACTATCCTACCAAAATACTATCATTTTCTATCATATTGCTGTCTTTTGCTTGCTGTGTAGCAAAAGTTATCTAAAGTTCCTCTCATTATTGGTTTATTTGTTGGCATTCTCCCGACCAGAATACAAATTATTTATAAAAGCAGGGACCTTGTTTGTCTTGCTCTTCCCTGTATTTCCATCAGAAAGCGCAGGGCCGCTAGAATATTGCTCAATAACAATTTATTTTTAAACCTGAATGTATAAATAAATCAATTAATGAGGGGTTTGCAATTTGGGTTGGTAGAGAATGTCAAATCAGTACAGCCATTTCATAACAGCTTTGTAAATGAGAATGATACTAGCTGCTATAACAAATGAACCAAACATATCAATATTTTCACACAGTAGGAATTTACTTCTCACTGCCTTAAAATTCCAAGGCAAGTATCCACAGTTGGCAGATGGTTTGCCTGCACTTGTTAATTTATGAGACCAGAGTTCCTCCATCTTGTGGCTCTACCATCCCGTGGAAGCATCAGAGAACTTTATTTCCAACTAGCAAAGGGAGAAAGAAAATATAAGAAACTCAGTAAGTACCTTCAAAGCTGCAGCTGAGAAGTGACACAGCCCTACAACTCCCATTCCATTGGCAAGAACTAGTATCATGGCCCCAATGAGATGGAAGTATAGTGGGTATATGAAATTTCTTATTTAATGGGCACCTCTCAGTGACAACACCACACCCAGAAGAGAGTAAGTTTGCAGTAGACATATCACTGTCTCAGCCACAACATCCCTGCATTCAGAAAGGCTAAACAATTCATCCAAGAATGTGCCAGTCTGGAGACCAGTAGCAGCCAAGAAACTCTGGCAGGCTCGCCCCCTTTGGCCCAGAGAAGCACAGAAGCCCAGCCATATGGGAACCAACACAGCGGTGTCCTTCACCCCACAACTGAACCCCCACAAACAAGAGAAAGAGGGCCTTTCTTAGGCTCCTATAAGAAAACTGAAGCCCAATGGAAAAGTGAAGAAAATCTCTGCAATAAAGGCACACCACAGCACCATAGTTAGTAAGTCAAATAGACCAGCACCTCACTTTGGGACGTGGTCTAAATTCAGTGGAAAGACAGTTGGAACCCACAGTAAAACCTTGCAGAATTCAACCCAGCAGGAGGTCAGAGATCTCAACTTGGGACTTGCAGCCAAAAATCAGCCTGAACCTCAGAGGACAGCTGGTGGCATGATGAAACTAAATAATGGAGACATGTACATTCCAGGCCAGGGTGTCTATTGTGTCAACAGAGGTACACCCTGAAGGAGGCCTTCTATTTCTATTTGTATGTTTTATTTTCAAATTAATATTTTTCTCCTTAATCATTTAAAAATTGTATATATCTTTTTCTTTTCTCAATTTTTTCATATGTTTATCTTCTTTTTCTTCTTCTCCTTCTCCTTCTCCTTCTCTTCTATCTTTTTCACTCTCACTGTGTCCCACCTTGATGCCCATTACTCTTCCTTTTTGTTCCTGTGCCTAACCTCATTCAAATTTATTTTCTTTCTTTTCCTTTTCTTCTCTATTTCCTTCTCAATTGCCATTTGTTTTAAAAGGAAGTGATTACGGTCTCTAGCCTTACTATTGCTGTTAGTTTGTTCTGGTTTTTTTGTGTATATTTTATTCCATCTTCTCCTCTTCCCTTCAACACCTTTCTAGAGTTTGTGTGATCTTCCTGTATCCTCTGACCTCACTGCCAACTTTTCTCTATCGTATGTATCTAACCCTCTCTCCAAAACTTCTTCTAAATCCCTATCCTGAACGGTAAAAGTGCTATATTGAAGAGTTTATTCACCATATACATATTTGGGCTGGTCCTTGATTTTGATTTAATTCACACAGTTAAAAGAGATAGATTAATAGCTACCACAAATTGTCATTTTCTAAACTGTGCTTGATACTATTGTGTTGCTAATTGTATCACTTAGGCTAAGGTGTTGTGATTGATATAATCAGTTGTCCTCCTTGGTATAATGAAAATGAGATTGCCTCAGAGTCATTAGAGACTCAAAACATAAAGACCAGCTATATCTGGAAGACTCAAGTACTAACCCAGGAATTAAGCCAAGGACAGGACCAACAACAAAATAAAAATGAGAAAACATTTAAACAAGGCACAAAAACAGACTTCCACCCCAACAAAGGTAAACCCTATGGTAAATGAGGTAAAAAAAAGTCTGACAGTCAACCATCTGAACACCCTCAACTCATAGCACAGGAAGTAACAAAATAGATAAATGAGGCTCTAGAAAATTTCAAAACAGGAATAATTTCCCAGATAACCACAGAGATGATGAGAAGAATAAAAGACATGATTAGAAACTCTAGAACAGAAACAGATTTAAAAAATAGATATGCTCAGGACCTTAATGGAAACCATGAATGCCAAGAATAGGAAAAAAATGGAATCCATGAAGGAGATTTAAACAGATATCCCAGAGTTTAAAAACTCTATAGAAATCATTCACAGCAGGATGAATGAATGTGAAGATAGAATTTCAGATATAGTAGACAGGATTGTGGTTAGTGACTATGAAAACAGAGATTTCTTAAAAACAGGAACCATGAGAAATCAATCCAACAACTCCTAGATGATACAAAGAAGAATAATATAAGACTTATAGGAATCCATGAAGTAGCAGGAAAAGGCTCAAATGAGTTAAAAAAAAACTGTTCACAGAATTAATGAAAGAAAACTTCGCAAACAGAGGAGAAGAATTTGACATACAGATAAGTGAGGCATATAGGATTCCAACTTGCCATGATAAAAAAAAAATCTACACCTAGACTTATAATAAATACTCAAGATCCCAGAAACCCAACAGA
Source organism: Fukomys damarensis (assembly GCF_012274545.1). NCBI lineage: Eukaryota > Metazoa > Chordata > Mammalia > Rodentia > Bathyergidae > Fukomys > Fukomys damarensis. The sequence continues at coordinate 17,881,904 of NW_022900934.1, forward strand.
AAAACAAAATACTGCACGTAGTTGGAGAAAGGAAACAAATCACATGCAAAGGAAAGCCCATCAGAATCACATCAGACTTTTGGCAGGGTACTGTGGATTGAACTTGGGTCCTTGTGCTTGCAAGGCAGGCAACAGAACCGCTGAGCTAAATCCCTGGCCCCAACAGCAGACCTTTCAACACAAATACTCAAGTCAAGGAGAGCCTAGAGTGAGGTATTTCAAGTCCTAAAAGAAAACAACCTCCAACCTAAACTGATGTATCCTACAAAAACTATCTTTCAAAATTGATAGGAAAACAAGATACTGCCCTCAAAAAGAACACCTGAGAAATTTCATGAACACCAAACTGGCACTCCAAACACTTCTAAACAATATCCAGGAAAAAGAAAATGAAGGCCACAACTCCTTAAGGGCCAACAGAGTAAATGTACAAGGCAAGGAAAGAAATTAAAGGGAGAGAGGGAAAAATAAAAAAATAACAGAACCAACAACCAGGAAAATAAGATGACTATGAAAAGTCAATACATAACAGTTATAACCATCAATGTTAATAGCCTCAATTCACCAATCAAAAGAGAATAGATAAAGAAGCAAAATCCAACAATATGCTGTATAAAAGAAACTGATTTAATGCACAAAGAAATTCATAGACTGAGAGGAAAAGAATAGAAAACAGTTCTCCATGTGACAGGAGCCCACAAAAAAGTAGGGATAGCTATCTTATTGGCAGACAGAGTAGATTGCAAACCAAAACTAATTAAGAGAAACAAAGAAGGCCACTACATCCTTGCAAAGGGAACAATACAAGAGGAAGAAATGACAATCATAAATATATATGTACCAAATACTAATGCCCCCCACCTATACAAAACAAATATTAATGGATATAAAAAAATGAAATAAGCACTAATACAGTTATAGTGGGGGACCTCAACACTCCACTGATAAAATAGATCATCTAGACAGAAAATAAACAATGAAATAACACAATTGAACCAAGTATTAGAACAAACGGACTTAGTAGATATCTAAAGTGTTCCATCCCACAAATCAGAATATACTTTCTTTTCAGTTGCTCACAGGTCATTCTCCAAAATAGATCACATGCTAGCTCATAGGACATGCTTAAGTAAATGCAAAGGAATTGAAGTTATCCCCTGTATATGATCAGACCAAAGTGCAAATTAAACTGGAGATTAATAGCCTAAGAAACCATAAGAACTTCACAAACACATGGAAATTAAATAGCACCCTGCTGAACAACTATTGGGTCACAGAGGAAATTAAAGAAGAAATTAGATGGTTTCTACAATTAAATGATAATGCCAATAAAACATACAGGAATCTTTGGGAGAAAATGAAAGCAGTTCTATGAGGGAAATTCATAGCAGTAAATGCCCATACTAGGAAAACACAGTGAGCTAAAAATAAGAAACCTAATGCTTAACCTTAAGCTTCTAGAGAAAGAAGAGCAAGACAAACTGAAAGCTCGTACAAGTCAGGAAATTATAAAGATCAGAGCAGAAATTAATGCAATGGAGACTTAGAAGATGATAAAAAAAACTCAATGAATCAGAGTTGGTTTTTTGAAAGAATAAATAAAATTGATAAACCCTTAGCCAACCTTATCAAAAAAAAAAGGAAAGAGAAAAGGCTCAGATCCATGCAATTAGGAATGAAAAGGTGAAGTCAAAACAGACCCACAAGAAATCCTGAGAATCATCAATACCTACTTCAAAAATTTATACTATAATAAAATGGAAAATACAGAAGAAATGGACAGATTCCTATACACATATGAACTTCCAAAGTTGAACAAGTCAACAAAAAAAAATCTAAACATACCAATTACATTCAGTGAAATTGAAAATGTAATTAAAAGTTTACCAAGAAAGAAAAGCCCAGGCCCTGATGGCTTCACTGCTCAATTCTACAAGACATTTAGAGAAGAACTATTGCCATTACTCTTAAAGCTCTTCAGATAAATTGAAAGGGAAGCAATACTTCAAAATTTATTCCTGGAAGCAAGTATTACTTTGATTCCAAGACCAGGGAAAGACCCAACCAAAAAAGAGAACTATAGGCCAATCTATCTAATGAATACAGATGCAAAAATCCTCAGTAAAACACTGGCAAACAGAATACAGAAGATCATCAAAAAGATCATACACCCTGACCAAGTCAGATTTAATCCAGGGATGCAAGGATGGTTCAACATACGTATATCAATAAATGTAATACACTATATTAACAGAGTCAAGGAAAAAAACATATGATCATCTCAATAGATGCAGAAACAGTATTTGACAAAACTCAACCTCCATTCATGATAAAAAAAAAAAACTGCAGAGTATTGGAATTGATGGTCTTTATCTCAACCTGATAAAGCCTATCTGAAAAACCAATAGCCAATATCAATCCTAATGTTCAAAAACTAAAAACCTTCATGCTAAAATCAGGAACAAAACAAGGATGTCCACTTTCACCACTCCTATTCAATATAGTTCTAGAAACAGTGTACATAGCAATTAGAAAGGGAAATAAATAAAAGGAATAAAATAGGAAAGGAAGAAGTTAAACTGTCACTATTTGCTGATGATATGATACTTTACATAAAAACTCTGCCAAAATACTGCTAGACTTAACTTACAGATTCAGTAGAGTAGCTGGATACAAAGTCAACACTCAAAAATCAATAGCCTTCTTCTACACAAAAAACAGACTCACTAAGAGAGAATTAGGGAAATAATTGCTTTACAATGAACATCCAAAAAAATGAAATATCTAGGAATCAGCCTAACGAAGGAGATAAAAGACCTCCACACGAAAATTATAGCACTACGAAAAAAGAGATAGAAGAGGATATAAGAAGATGGAAAGACATCCCTTGCTCCTGGGTAGGAAGAATAAACAGTGAAAATTGGCATACTACCAAAACTGCTACACAGATTCAATGCAATCCTGATTGAAATCCCAACAGTATATTTCACAGAACTTGAGAAAACCATCCAAAAATTCATTTGGAACCAGAAGAGACCTAGAATAGCAAAAGCCATTCTAGGCAACAGAGACATGACAAGGGGTATAGCGATGCCCAACTTGAAACTATACTACAAAGCCACTGTGATAAAAACAGCATGGTCTGGGCAAAGAAACAGACCCGAGGATCAATGGAATAGATTAAAAGGTGCAGAAACAACACCAGACATACTCAGCTACCTCATCCTTGACAAATGAGCCAACCATCCTCACTGGGGGAAAGATAGCCTCTTTAATAAATGGTATTGGAAAAACTAGCTTTCAATTTGCAAAAGATTAAAACTAGATCCCTGTCTTTCACTATACACTAAACTAAACTCCAAGTGGATTAAAGATCTAAATATCAAAACAGAAGCACTAAACTTACTGGAAAGTAAATTAGGTAGAACTCTCAAAGACACTGGCATAGAAGAAGACTTTATGAACAAATCCTCAGTGGCCTGAGAAGTTGCACAAAGAATCAACAACTGGGATCTCATTGTATCAAAAAGTTTTTGCAGTGCAAGAGAAATCACCAACAGAGCTAAGAGACAACCTACAATGTGGGGAAAAAAAATTGCCAGCTACTCCTCAGACAAAGGACTACTATCTAGAATTTATTAAGAACTCAAAAAAATCAGACCCCTTAAATACAAAGACCCGATTCAAAAATGGGCATCTGAAATGAACAGACATTTCTCAGAAAAAGAAGTAAAAGCAACAAATAAATATATGAAAAAATGTTGAACATCACTGGTCGTTTGAGAAATGCAGATGAAAACAACACTGAGATTCCACTTTACCCCACAAAGAATGGCTGCTATCGAGAAATCAACCAATAACAAATGCTGGCGGGGGTGTGGAGAGAAAGGAACCCTTCTCCATTGTTGGTGGGAGTGCAGACTGGTGCAACCACTGTGGAAATCAATATGGAGATAACTCAAACAACTAGGACTAGAGGTCCTATTTGACCCAGCTAACCCTCTGCTGGGTGTCTTTCCAAAAGAATTAAAAGAATCACACCACAGTGATATATGTGCACCCATGTTTATAGCAGCACAGTTTATAATAGATAAAAGTTGGAAACAATCCAAATGCCCATCAACTGGATACTGGATAAAGAAGATGTGGTTTTTCTCTAAAATGGAGTACTACTCAGCCATAAGAATCAGAAACTAGAAACATTTATAGCTAAATGGATGCACATTGAGGCCATACTCTTAAGTAAAATAAATAGGACACAAGAGTAAATACTGAATAGTTTCTCTGGTGTGAAAAACTAAAAGTGTAAATTAGGTTCAAATGGTATAACTGATAGTGTGAAATGGGAAGAAAATGGTTAAAGGGGAAGTGGGAAGAGGAGGGAAAAGGAAATAAGGGAAAAGAAAAAATGAAAAATGGAAACAAACTCCTTGTAAATAGGAAGGGTGAAGGAGGTGAAGAGAGGGCAGGGGTATGGAGAAAATATAAGAACCAAGACATATCATGTAAAGGTACAAGATCCCAATGATAAATGTAACTGTATTGTTTGCTTTAAATGTACCAAGAAACTTAATGGAGGGAAAAAAAGGATGTGCCAATCTCAGATTGTGGAACTGTCTCTTTAGTAATAGAAGTTGAAGTTGCCAAGTCTTTCCCCATCCCACCCCTCACCCTCAACTGAGGGCAGAAGATGACACTGCCCTGACTTTGCCCAAGATTGTGAAAATTTGCCTATAATATCCTATATCATTGTGAGCAAGGGTTTACTTGTTCTTTTCCTGGGGTAACCAATAAGAATATGCTAGAATTTTTCCAAGAATCAAAAGAGGGTGTGAACCAGAGCAGAAGACAGGATACCAAAAGAGAATGGGGGAACTACTAAATATCCTTCCCACCACAGCAACCTTCCAATAATAAAATCAACAGCAACAAATAATACTGATTTGGTGTCTACTGCAGGCTAAGTACTTCATAACCATTCCCTCATATGTCTTCAAAAAAAACCCAAATATGTTAAAGAAGCTACTGCTATCCTCATTTTCACAGATTAAAAAACTGAAGTTCAAATATTCTAAAAAATAATCAAGGATGAGGCAACCAGTCAAGAGCCAGAATTAGGAAAGTCTGGAGCCAGAGCCCAAACTTTCCAGTACCACCTTCAGCTGTCTGCAGTTAGAATAGGGTCTCTGCAACTATCACCACATGGCAAGAGCTGCACACAGCCACAGGACTTCAGCTATCAAAATTCAGCAGGGCCAGTAGCCAAGGCTGCAAAGCTTCAGGCATGGCCTAGAATCTTGTTTCCCAAAAGACCTACACCTGAGAAGATGGACTCTGTTGGTTTTTAGAAGTCAGTCTTCCCTCTTGAGTTCTTCCAAGACAGCAGAGTATTTTTAAGCATTAAGATGCCTTCTAACCACAGCAGGCTTTGTCCAACTTGCCTTGACATTTCTGTTTTGCCTGCAACATATGAATATTTTTCTTCTTTGCCTTTCTTGCAGTGAACCATGCTATACTTCTAAACCAAACAGTGTGACATACATTCAAATTACAGTCTTCACTTATGCTGATTTGAGTCTCTTAAGTAACCAATCATTGTGACTTTGAGTGAGTTTAATTATCATGATACTTCAGTGCATAAATAACCATGTACACCCTATTAGCCTGGCTGACAGCTCTAATGGAATCCAGAGGTCTAGTCTCCTCTGGTAAAAATGTCTGAACTTTTGTCCTTTACACTGCATTGTCAGTATGTTTGAAAGGACAAGGCAAGAGGAGATGTGATCTCCCAAGGCTGTACTCTTTTGGGGACAATTTAACTCTCTTCTCTTTAAATAGCAACTAGACTAAGAAGCAGAAAAATATATGGGTAACTTTTTAATTTCTTCAGTGAAAGCATTCATCTTCAAAATACTTTCAGACACAGCATCTCATTAAATTCAGAAAGTAGTTGAGGTATCATTCTCCTACAGAGTACCTGGTATTTAATCAATATTTACTGAATTAATAACAATTCATCGAAGAAGAAACTAAGACTCAGAAGTAACACATTGGTCCATGATGGCCCATTTAGTCCAGGGCAAAGTCTGACTCCTAATCTCAAATCTGCAAACTCAGTTATCAGATGACAAATGTAGGGCCAGTGAGGCAGCCAGCATCCCTGACCAGGTCATCCTCCCAGACCTAAGTCCACAAGATTTGATCAGGTCCTAGGGCCCAAGTTCTCCTAGTTCCATCTTCTACCCTGTGGTCTAGGAAAGACCTGAGGACCATCCAGGAACAAACTTCAGCAGTAACAGCAACTTTGTAAAAGTAAGGACACTTAGTTCCAAAGCCCTCCCAATATATTCTCTCAGTTTTTCCTTCAACTATGACTCACTTCTAAAGTTCAAAAGATAAGAATGCCTCTAGTCATCTGCCCCTTTCTGCAATGTCTAACCTAGAGTTTCTTGATCTGTTTTGTCCAAGAACTCCTTAGCAATCTATGGAAGCTTATAAATTATTTCTCAGAATATCCTTTTAAATGGATGAAATAAAACACAATGGATAACAAAGATAACCAAAGTGGGGTGCTATAAGCCGGTAGCTGGAAAGAAATGTGGTTATCAAAGTCTTTTCTAAGTGTGTTACAGGAATATATGTATTTCTTTATTAATACATTAAATAACATCTACCACAGAGTCTAATAACTTCTATAATTTCAAAGTAGTGAACACAATGTTTGTGATATCAATAAATACCATGTGAAATAAAAATATCTGATATTTTATTATTAACAAAGTCACATATACTACTACACTTGATCTTAGCCAAAAGGCTGAGAAGTGATAGTCACATATATTGCTAATACTGCTAATAATTTGTTACCTACATTCAATAACTGAAGGAAATAGTAATTCTTAATTAGATTTTAGGAAAAATAACAGTGTAATCTTTTCCAATCTAAGTTCTTAGACTCCCAGAATTCTACCGAAAACCCTTCAGTGGACCCCAAGTTAAGAATCTCTGGTCTAACCATGACTGAACCGGCACTTTGTCCCTTTCTGGTCCCGGATAAGGAAGAGCTTTCTAAGGCAGCAACATTGACCCCTACTTCACTCCAAGTCCTTGAGCCTCACCATCCCAGAACCTTGACCCCCACTTTTCTACCCATGGCTATTTCCTAGAGCTATGACTTCCTACTTGATATTACTCTTTTTTACTTCATTATGTCTTTTCTTGACAAATTTTCTATTTAGTTATACATAAAACACACCCCGTTATTTCTTTCCAACCTCCATAAACTACCCTTCTTTACAGTAACTTCATTTAGAGGCTCAAAGTGCATGTTACTCACAATCACAATATACATTGGCAAGAGAACATCAATCCTCACTCATTTAAGGGTAGATACCTTGGTATCCATCGCTGTCACACTTAGAGGAGAACCAGTATTGGAATTATTCCCTAATATACTGTGAAGACCAGGCTTTTCACCCTGAGTTGACCTTACATAATGATAAGAATCATGAACTCTGAATTAATATCTGCTATTTTATCCTTTACAGATAGGAAATGAGTTTACAGAAAGGAAGTAAAGTCCTAACATTCACACAGCTACCATCATAGAACCAGGATACAGGAAAATCTTGAGGAAACTATTCTGTTATACCTTTCCCAACTTAGCAGTTCATTAGAGAAGATTTAAGCTGAATACCTATCACTCTTTATATCAAAGTAAAATCCTAATAAACCAAAAATATAAACAAAACAAGGCCATGCAAAAGAAGGCCATAAGGAGATTTAGGTAAATAATTTTATAATTCCAGGATGATATTTTTTAAATGGTGAAGGCATTTTTAAAATACCATGTCAAGAACAGAAACCAAACAGGAAAGACTGGCATATTGCAGTACATAAAAATGTAAACCTTCTGTCTGACCAATAAATAAGCTTGGAAAAATATTTTCAACATATGTTACAAACAAAGGTTGCCATTACTCATAGAGACAGAAAACTTACAAAAAAGTAGATGAAAAATGAATGTCACATATTTTTTTAAAGTTGGTAAGCAGAAGAGATAATTCACAGAAGACACAAAAATAGTTAGTAACTGATTTTCCTGACACAAATGGGAAAGATAATAAGGATTTAACGAAGTATCATAAGAGAATTCAACCATATTATTGGTTCAAGAGATTCAACCATATCTACTACTTAGGAGAAACAAGACTATAATATGTACATGTAACCACTCCCCAAGATGAATGTAAACTGCATAAATTGCAAACATATACTAATAAAATTTAAAAATTATAAAAAGAAGAAACATGGGTTTCTTAAGCCCAGGAAAAATGAATAGAGACTTTTGTGCCTAAGGGCTGGGCAATGAAATGTTTTCCTTTTTAACTCTATGTGGGAAAGTGATTAGAAAGTGAGACCAGAAGTGGGAACTGGAGAATACAATGAAAGGCAACCCCTAGTTAAGAGGAGATTACCATGGTGCTGAGCCCAAGATGAGCATTGCAATGCAAATTTTTCATTTGAGGGAGTGCTCTTAGGTCAAATGTGTAAGCAAAAATATTAGGAAAAACTAAGCTCAAAGCAAGCAGATGGAAAGAATAAAGATGATTAGAGCAAAACATAATGAAATAGAAACAGAAAAAATAAAAGTAATAAAACCAAAAGTTGATTCTTTGAAAAGATCAACAAAATTAACAAATCACTAGCTAAAAATAGATTTTTAAGCAGAGAAAAAAATAAATTACTAAAATCAGAAATGAAAGAGGAGACATTACTAACAATCTGAAAAGATAAAACAGGATTCCAAGGCAGCACTATGAACAAATGTATGCCAACATATTATATAACTTACATGAACTAGACAAACTACCAAGACTTATTAAAGAAGAAATAGAAAATTTGAATAGGCTTCTGAAAAATAAAAACGTTGATGTTGTTATTTTAGAACACAAATAAAGGCTTAGGCCCAGATGACTTTCTAGTGTATTCTATCTGTCTTAGTTACTATACTTTTCTCATTCCTGAGAAAAATACCCAACACCCAAAGTTAAAGAGGGAAAGGTTTATTGTAGCTCACAGTTTGTAGAGGTTTCAGTTCATAGTAGGCTGGCTCCAAGGTGGGGTGGTATGGCAGAGGGGCACTGCAGAGCAGACACAAGGCAGCAAGCCACAAGCAGCAACAGCAATAAGCAACAAATAACAAGCGACAAACCTCCTTCTGTCCATTATATCATATCCAGGCTACCCACCCTTAAGGTGGACATCACTCACCTTTAATCCTCACATCACATCCTTGATCCCAGTGTCACACACCCTAGATCCAGCCACCTCCAAAAGTCCCCAACTATGACTGCATGAGGCTTTGGGGAATATCTAGATGTAAGCCACAATACTAACAAGCATTTAAAGAATAAGTAAAACCATTTCTTTTGAAAACTAGAAGAGGAAGGAATACTTCCCAACACACTCTGAAGCCAGTGTTACTCTAAAGCCAAAACACAATGAACAAATCCCAAAGAAAACTACATGCTAATATCTCTTATGAACATAGACACAAAAATTGTTCAACAAAATACTAGTAAACTGATTCTGACAAGCTATAGAAAAGGATTATATACCATGACAAAGTGGGAATTTATCCCAGAAATTAAAAGTTGGTTTATTACCTAAAAAAAATTAATGTAATACCACATATTAATATGAGGCAAAAACCAATGATCATCTCACAGATGCAGGAAAATTGAACATCCAACATAACAAAAATCTTCACAAATAACAGAACAAAATTTAAACTGATAAAGGATATCAACAAAAGCCCACTGCCAAAGTACTTAATGAAAAACTAAATACTTTCTCCTTAACATCAGGTATAAAATAAGGATGTTAATCTCTGTTTAACACTGTTTTGGAGGTACTAACAAGACCAATTAGGCAAGAAAAATGAAGAAAAAGTAAGAAATAAACTATCTCTATTTACAGATGATATGATACATGCGGTAAATTCTAAGGAAGTCACTAAAAGAAGAATAAAACAAATAATCTTAGCAAGATCTCAGGGTACAAAATCAATATGCAAAATCAATTGTATATTTATATACTGCTAATAAACAATCTACAAAGTAAACAACTCCATTTATAGTAGCCCTAAAAAGAATAAAATAGTTGAATAAAATTAACAAATGAAGCGCAAAATCTGTATTCTGAAAACTACATCACTGACTGACAAGGAAATGCAAATCAAACCACAATGGGGTACGGATTCAACCATTATATGGTCTATAATCAAAAAGAAGATAATAATAAGTGTTGGTGAGACTGTCCAGAAATTAAAATTCTCATACACTGCTGGTGTAAAATGATACAATTATTATGGAAAGCAATGTGTTGGTTCTTGAAAAGGTTAAACACAGAGTTACCAAAGGACCTAATAACTCCATGCTTAGGTACATACTCAACAGGAATGAAATTATATGTTCATGAAAAAATGATACATAAATGCTCATAGCAAAGTTATTCATAAAACCAAAAACTGGAAACAACCCAAACATCTATCGTGTACTTGAAAATGAGTAAAAGAAGCCAGCCAAAAAAGAATACATACCGTATTATATGGTTGCATTTATATGAAGTAAATAGAATAGATATAACTATAGAGATAAAAGTAGATTAGTGGTTGCCCTAGGTTCAAATGACTGGTACAGAGTGACTGCTAATGGGTGTAGGGTTGCCTTTTAGGATGATAAAAATATTCTAAAATTAATTGTGGTGATGGTTGCACAATTCTAAAAGACTAAAATCCATAAAATTGTGTACTTTAAATGAGTGGGTTGTATAATATATGAATTATAACTCAATAAAGAGGTTATAGAAAAATAATGACTTTTACAGTAATATCAAATTTTAACTCAAACAAAAAAAGATATTAAAGTGGAAGAATGGAGCCAATTATAATGGAAGTTTTATTCCACATGAAAATATACACTGAATCTTTAAGTACTCCATAGCATGTGTCATCAAAATATATAATAAAAAAGCTGTTGTAAATATAAGAACTTCATTTTAAAAAGAGACTCACAGTTCTTATTCCAGGACAGGTGCCCATGACGCATTTACAGACACTAACTTTGAAATAAAACTTTAAAAAGAAGAAATAACACATAGCATATTTTCCAAACAGTGCAATAAGAGCTAAGAATGAGAACACAAAAGTAACACAAATTTTCTAAAAAACCAAATCACAATGGTTAAATTAGCTCTTAACAACTTTTGTTTCTAATATATATCAAAACTGATATTGCATTAAACTTTATAGTCCATAAATTTCAAAACTTGGCTGCCCTTAAGTGTTTTGCAGACCAAGTTTTTCCCCAAAAGCAGGACTAGGTAGATAATACATCTCCTTCCTATTGTATATTGCTGGCGCCAGCTGGCATTAAAACTAACTTGTAGCCTTATATTTGTTCATGTACATTTAACTTGTATTTGATTGTCCTTTGTGTCTACTTATTTCTAAACTACTGTGGCACATATTCTTGTATTTTACTTATTTACCTAATAGTTATTTTCACCTTATTTAAAAACTCTAGTATCAAAGGCAATGACTTTCAGTTGATGACATCTCTGGTTGCATCTCAAAAGACAAACATTTTAAAACTTTTTTCTGATTATGAAAATAACACATTTCTGTAAATATAAGGTAAATATTCAGGAATGTATGGTTTAGATGAGAAAATTTTTTAGTTTTTTGAGACAAGGCCTCACTCACTACGTAGTTCAGGCTGGGCTTGAATGCACTGTGTAGCCCAAACTGGCCTTGAACACACAGTGATCCTCCTGCCTCAACTTCCCAAATGCTGGGATTACAGGTGTGCGTCATCATGCCCAGCTGAGAAAGTCTTATTGTCTGCAATTCTATGCCTTATTTCATCCTTCCATTCTTAACTAATTTTATAATAATCAAAATTTTGTGAATATTCCTCCAAATTTTATTGTGTTAGTAAGACTATGTATGTATATAATAATCTCTTTATCTGAACTGGAATCATACTTTCACACTTTACATAAAATTAATTCTTTCATCTTAGGCACATTAATGGTAACTTTCCATAATAGCATCTACAGGCTTCTTTCAGTTGGGGTTGTATGAATGTAATCATACATTTAACAAATCCACCATTGGTTGGTATTTTTGTAGTTACCAATTTTAGATATTACAAACACTGCTGCAGTGAATATTCTTACTCATCTTTGTGATCATACAAATATTACTATAGGATTTGTAGTTTTCTCATTATTATTCCACAGATACAAAACAAGTTTGCCTAGGACTACAAACAAGATTGTCCATGACACTAGCAATGACAGACAAAACAACAAGAACATGCCTAATATGGTTTCAGGATAGGTGATATTGGAAGGCCCCCAAGAGAGATACAGGAAGGGACCTGGATGGAATTTTGTAAAACAACAGATCAAAGGAAGAAGGCTTTCAGGTTTTATAAATGTTTGAAAGTAAAATTGGAGGTTTGAAAACTTGGAGCAATACAGACCGATTTCTACCTTACTGATTCTACTCAAACAGTACTGGTAAGAGTTCACATGCATACCTCTTTGTTCTACTAGTCAGTGGAGCTGCAGAGAAGGAACTACATATGAGGAGGCAAATTCTAGGATCAAAGTAAGCAAAATCAACTACCCAGGTGTGCTCCATCCTCCCACTGGGGCTGAGACCACCTGGATGAGGAAGACAAGGGATTGAGCCAGTCTGCAGTGGAAAGTCAATACAGCCCAGTAATCCTAACCAGAGGGGACAGAAAAAGTAACGGAAGAGAACAGAAACTAATTAAGTAGAGCTGAACTAGTTATTTTTCAAAAACTCCAAGAGTTTTTTTTTTTAAATAGACTCATGTACTCTCAAGCTGAGTAGTCTACTCTGGCATTCGGAAGAAATAGTAACGGAGTACAAGGCAAGGCATGATGAGAGAGAACAGTAGAAAGGTAGACAGGTGCCAAGCCACACATTACATTAAAGCATGTTGATTCTATGGTTTGTACTATCTTAGTCAGAAGAGCAGCATGATTACTCTAATTTAAGCTGCATTAAATCTTTGCTGGAACAAAGATATGAGATACAAGTTCACTGGACTTAGAGTGATAGATGTTGCCTTAGTCTGTCTGTGCTTTTATAATAAAATACCTGAGGCTGGGTAATGTATAAAGAAGAGAAATTTATCTCTTACAGTTCTGCAGACAGAAGTCCAAGATCTAGATGCTAGCACCTGGTGTCTAGTGAAGGTCTTCTTGCTGCTGCCTCACCTAGAGCCAAGGTGAAAGGGAAAGGGGGAGACAACTTTCTGTCTTTACATTGCCAAAGAACAGAGGAGAGTGAACTAAACCCCATAATCCCTTTAATCTATAATTCCACTAATCCACTCATGAGAGTGGAGACTAAGGTCCTGAATCCCCACCCCAAACCCCTTAGGCCTCACCTCTCAACATGGTTCCACTGGGGCTTAAATTTCTAGCACACGATTTTGAGGGCCACATTCAGAGGACAACAGATAGAAGTGCCCCACAAATGTGATCTACTGCCATTTATTACCAACACTGACACATCTGTGAACACCTGTGAGTTTAGAGACAGTGAGTTGGCGGTACTGGGCAGGTCAAAGGGGTGGCTCAGGAGGCTCTGCCCCACAAGTGATTCCAACTGTGACATGAAGGCCTAGAAGAAAAGCCAAAGGTTGTCGATCAAATCTAGGCATTGTAAGCTCAGCAGATTTGAAATCAGGGCACTCACTGTGAGCCAGACGCCATTCCAGGCATGTTGTGCATGTTTTTTCTCACTTAATTCTCAGATCACATTTACAAGGATATTGTTATTTTTTTAATTCAAATTTTATAGATGAGAAAATTTGAGGCTTTCAGGGGTTAATTAGGCTCATCAGTGGGACTCAGGCCCACACTGACTTCTCCCTGATGCTTTCCCAGTGATACATAACCCTGTGTGTGCAAAAGGGCAGAGCTGCAGTTCAAAAGCTATGTACACAGCAGCCCTCCCTGGCTTTGGCCCACACAGGGGCCAAAGGCTGCCTGGTGGGGGGTGGGCACAGCCAGCAGGCAGAGAGATTATGGGGAGAGTAAATGCCATGTCTGTTCCATGTTCTTATTCATTATCTTTCCTTCAGCCACAGGCAGCTGCAGTTGACTTCTTTCCCCTGGCAAGACCCTGATGGCCACACTCTTAGCTTTCTTTGATAGTCATCCTTGTTGTCAAAGTGAAATTGACCTCCAAAGGACCTTGTTCACACTATGGCACAGTCTAGTGGCTGTGCTGGGGCATCGCTCCATGCAGGCTACACCCCTCTTACTAGACATGAAAAACAGTAACAAACGTTACTGCTTGTGGATCCTTCCAGCTGAGTTGGGAAGGAACACTTTAGAGTTAGCCCTGCTCATTGTACCTCTTTTATTTTCACCTTTGATAGCCAACCACCTCTCTGGTTCACAACTTAGTTTAACTCTAAATATGGGGGTTTCTGGCTGCCCCAGGAGTGTTCCTGTGGTGAAATCTTTCTAGGATCACCCAATGCCTGCCCAACCTTAATTCTGCTTCTACCAAGTCCTGTGGCGCCGACTCAGTCCCTACTCCCCACCATACACATACACATACACATACCCCTCAAAAGAGATTAGCTGTCCATTGAGGCCACTCTTAAGTGAAACAAATAGGACATATCTGTGTACATACTGAATAGTCTCTCTGGTGTGAGAAATGTAAAGTGTAAATGAGAATCAAAATGTATCATAGAAAACGTGAAATAAGAAGAAAAAGTACAGAGAGGAGGGGAAGGAGAAGTGAGAGGGATACACGAAAGGAAAGAAGGAAAAGGAAAATAAAAACAAAGTCTTTGTAAATAGGAAGGGGTAGAGGGGCTGAAGGGAGGGCAGGGGAATGAGGAAAAATAACAACAAAGATACATCATGTAAAGGTAACAAATTTCCAATGATGAATGTCATAATACTGTATATCTAAAATGTACCAATAAACTTAATGAATAACAAAAAAGAGATTGGCTGTCTTGGATACCACCAGCTACCAGGTATGGGAGTTTGTAGGGACAGAGCAGTGAAACAAGATTTACCCAGTTTAGCAGGATAAATAATTCAGAATCTGTGGGTCCAAACACTAGGGACAATGAGCCACCAGACTTCAGCTAACATCAGAAACATAGAAATACAGAGAAAGTGGAAAGAACAGACCCAGGTCAGAGCAAGGGCAGTGGTGGGAAAGGTGCTATGAATCTCACTGATATTTACAACTTCCCTGATAGGCCAACAAGTGAAAGGTGTAGGGAGAACCCTGCAAGCTCACAGGGAAGACAGAAGGTTTGGCGGCAGCAACAAGGCAGTGTCAGGGACAGGGTGACTGGCCAGAGAACGAGGTCCCAGGATGTCCATGACCTTCATCAAGGATGGCACTTATTCCTCTCACCTTAGTCCCAGGCCTGACCCCAGAGAAAGTCTCAGAGTAGGAATGAGTATCAAGAACCTGGAAAAGTTGGACTCCTCAGAACCAAAGAGTGTTAACATCTCAGAGCAAGGCTCAAAATTGGGGTTAAAATCTGAGTCTCTTAGGGAAGCTTACAAGCCTTCACAAGCCCTGGCCCCTCCCTGCCTTTCCAGTCTCACCTTTTGCCAGCCTCAGCCCCAAGCTTTCCACCCAATGCTTACCTGCCTGTCACTCCACATCTAGTCTACAGCTGAGATTTCTTTCACATATCATCCTGCCATTTGCTTTCATCACTTAATGTTTCACTGACACCTGGATATATTCATACTTGACACGGTTTGTGCGTGATCTCACTAAGCCTCTCAACAAATCTGTGAGAAAGATGTAATTATATCTATTTTACAATAAAAGAAGCTTAGGCTGAGAGGTTAAGTGACTTGTCCAAAGTGAACACTCATGCCAAGACATATTCCCTGTACCAGGAATTCCACCAGTCTGTTCCAAAGGTGACCAGCAAGCATGAGATGCCAGGGCTTATCATTAGCTTTTCACAGTTTAATAGCTCAGAAACAGTGAATGGTGGGAGGAAAAGGAGGCCAAGGACTAACAGGAGTATGATGAGAGAGTGGTTCATGGCAGCCAGCTCATTCTGAATTGCCCAGAACTTTCCAGCTTTAGTACTTAAAGTCCCACATCTCAGAAACCCACCAGGCCTTGTTTAAAAATTAAAGTCTGCATCCTAGGAATATCTCCATCCTCAGACCAAGTAAATGAGGTTGGTTAATCACCCTAACTCATCAGTTTCTTTTTCTATCAAATGAGATAGCCAAGGATAGAATGAACCCCCGGGGATTTACTCAGGTGCAGCATTAAATCTACAATTCAAATAATCAAATAAGTACAGCAAAATCCCAAAAAATGGAAATGAGAAAAAAGAGTCCCACCATGGACAACAGCTGGCCAGAAACAAGGTGGAGAAGAGGACAAAAGGGGCCAGAAGGGAAACTGAAATTCAAATCTCTAGTTGTCTTATTTGAAGTTGTATTCCTAGCACAGTACCTGGAGCATAGCAAGTGTTCGGTGTAGAATGAATGAATGAATGAATGAATGAATGAATGGGCCATCACTACTAAACGCCAGCTGTTATGCTGCTACAGCACAGCCTTCCGCCAAGTGGAACCCAAGGAACAAGGTAGACCCTGGGAGAAGATGTAAAGGTCAGGATGGGAAATCTCACTGGAGACAAGTTGTGCAGGAGAGAACAACCAGTGGGAGCTATGCTTATGGGCTCATTTTGCCAGGGTTCTGGGGGAGGAAGAACTCTTTCAAGTCCAGCCATTTTCCGTTCTCTTAGGGTGGACCCAGTTTTTGGCAAACACAGCTGAGAAAGCAAGGCTTTTATAGAGCCTCCTCCAAAAAGCTTCACTATGAGGAAGTTCTCATCAGTGGGCAAAATTCAAAACTACTCAAGGACTTCCTTTGGGCAATCACTTTCAACATGTAAAGAACTTTTCAAGGTACTAATTATTCCAGCTGATGCATGTGTTCTCTATGCTTAGGCCTGGAAAGCAGCAGCACCACCTTGTGGCTGTTTTGAGAACACCACAGGGCTGTCAGTCCCTTCGCCGTCTGGCCATGCACAACCCACAATTTCTGAGAAGTCACAACTTTGGTATCTTAATAAGGATATCTGCTGGGCTATTTAACAATCCAACTCACTGCTTAACCTTTACAAAGATCAAAAACTTAAAATCAATCCCAAAATTCAGCCTGGAAACAGTGACATGTAACCTTTGTTTTTATAAGATTCGGTTTCCCAGAAAAAAATGCACAGTAGCCAAGCTAAGCGGTGTGTAACGCACAAGTGCAGGTTAGAGAAAAACTACACCTCACAAGTCTTCCATCTTCTATCCATTGAGGTGCACTTTTCTTGCTCATAAAAGGAAATACTGATTTTTTTTAACTAGATGGTTTGTTCATTCATTTAACAAATGTTTATTGAGTGGTCCCTATGTCTCAATACCTGCATAGGTACTGGGTGTATGACAATGAAGAAAAAAAATCTGGTGACTATCTGCCATGATGATTGTAGAGTGACACTATGTGCAGGAGGTGGCATAAGTAAAATAACTGCTGAAATACTAGTGCCTGAAGAATATGTGAGGAAAGAGGACACAGGTGTAATGGAACAAGGAGTATGGTGTAGTCCAGGGTTCAAAAAAGGCTGTTCCTATGTGTTCAAATGAAACTAGATCTGAGTTCCCTTCCTGGAAATTCAGAAAATATGAAGTTTCAAGGATCCTGATGGAAGCTGATTTCTGTGTACAATGGGGTTTGAACAGACTCCCCCACAATGGTAGGGTTTTATCTGGTTCCCTTTTATTCCCTTGCCCATTCAAAACACACATGCACGTGCACACAAATCTATAGTCACACACATGTACAACTGATTTCTCATTTCTTTGTGCTGAAGAGGAATTAAATTACTTATACACGAAAACTGTAGTCAGATGCTCAGATGGGGAAGAGCTGAAAGTCTCTTTAAAAGAAAACCTTATCTCTAAGGTTCAGACAAGCTGGGTCTGTAGAAAAGCAAGTGAGCCTGCCCCAGGGCAGCGAGGCTCCAGCCTGCAGAAGGCAAGATGAGGTTACAGCTCAACACAGCTGGGAGACTACATAGGTACCGAAATTCAAACTTGAAAGAAGACCTCAAAGCTCACTGCCTCCTGATGTTTGAAGGAGGGTGACAGAATGCACGTGACTCGAGTTAGACAGACATGACCCTAGCCCCAGCTCCAGTATGATTTGCCAGATTCACTTCGCTGACCCATTTCATCATCTGTAAAATGAAATTAAGAATTTCTATGCAGGGCTGGGGATTTAGCTCAGCGGTTCGGTGGCCTGCATTGCAAGCGCAAGGACCTGAGTTCAATCCCTGGTACCAAAAAAAAAATAAAAAAAAAAAAAAAAAAAAAAAAAAAAAAAAAAAAAGAATTTCTATGCAGCAGGGAGCCTCAAAGTCTATTCTGGTCCTGCAAAAAAGCCCTAGACCCTCTGTCCTGTATAAGAGAGCCAAGTATGATTGGCCCATTCTTTCTGAAAAACAGCAACTCAAAACTTAGAATTTTAAACTCATATTAATGTTGCATAGAGTAGGTGTTTTCACCTGGCTGTGGTAGCACATGTGTCTGTAATAACAGCGCTCAAGAGAATGAAGCAGGAGGATTGGAAGTTCAAAATGATTTTTTCTGGGGAATGATAAAATCTCAGTGTTGTCTTAATTTGCCTTTATCTAATGTCCAGAGATGTTGTGTATTTATTGGCTCTTTGTACTTCTTTCCTGAAGTGTCTATTAATTTCACTGGCTCATTTTTTATTAGGACTTTTATTTTGGGGCGTCTTCAGATAAATGCATAAAATAGTGCAGAATTTACATACAATGGAATACTATAATGTCACATTATAAAGTTATGAAAAAGAAAAAGTAGAAACATGGAAAGATATGGCACCATGTTTTTTTTTTCATTGAGTTTATTGGTACATTTTAGGTATACAGTACAGTTACATTCATCATTGGGATCTTGTACCTTTACATGACAGGTCTTAGTTGTCATTTAATCCCCCATACCCACAACCTCCCTTCACCTCCTCCATCCTCCCCCACCCCATTTACAAAGACTTTGTTTCCATTTTTCCTTTTCTCAAATTTTTCTTTTCCTTTATTTCTTTTTGACTACTCTTCCCAATTCCCCTACACCTTTAGCCCTTTTCTTCCTATTTCACATTATCAGTTATGCAATTTGGATCTTATTTACACTTGTAGTTTTTCACACCAGAGAAACTATTCAGTATTTACACATGTGTGTCCTATTTATTTCACTTAAGAGTATAGCCTCAATATGCATCCATTTTCGTACAAATGACTCTAGTTTCTCATTCTTTATGGCTGAGTAGTACTCCATTTTAGAGGAAAAACCACATCTTCTTTATCCAGTATCCAATTGATGGGCAATTGGGCTATTTCCAAGTTTTAGCTATTATAAACTGTGCTGCTATAAATATGAGTGTGCATATATTAATGTGGTATGATTCTTTTAATTCTTTTGGAAGGACACCTAGCAGAGGGGATAGTTGGGTCAAATAAGACTTCTAATCCCAGTTCTTTGAGATATCTCCATATTGATTTCCACAGTGGTTGCACCAGTCTGCACTCCCACCAAAAAGGGAGAAGGGTTCTTTTCTCCCCACAGCCCTGCCAGCATTTGTTATTGGTTGATTTCTTGATAGCAGCCATTCTCTCTGGGGTGAAGTGAAATCGCAGTGTTGTCTTCATCTGCATCTCTCCAATGACCAGCAATGTTGAAAATTTTTTTCATATAATTATTTGCTGCTTTTATTTTTCTCTGAGAAATGTCTGTTCGTTTCAGATACCCATTTTTGAATCTGGTCTTTATATTTAGGGGGTCTTATTTTTTAAGTTATTTATACATTCTAGATATAGTTCTTTGAAGAGCAGCTGGTAAAAATTTTTTCTCACATTGTAGGTGGTCTCTTAGCTCTGTTGGTGGTTTCTTTTGCAGTGCAGAAGCTTTTTAATAAGATGAGATCCCAGTTGTTGATTCTTTGTGCTAGGTCCCATACTACTGAGGATTTGTTCATAACATCTTCTCCTATGCCAATGTATTCGAGAGTTCTGCCTGATTTATCTTCCAGCAAGTTTAGTGTTTCTGAAAATATTTAGATATTTATTTAATCCACTTGGATTTTAGTTTAGCACATGGTGAAAGATTAGGATCTAGTTTTAATCTGTGGCAGGTTGAAATCCAGTTTTTCCAACACAATTTATTAAAGAGGCTATCTTTCCTCCACTGAGGGTGGTTGGCTCCTTTTTTGAAGATGAGGTAGTTGAGTACATCTGGAGTTGTTTCTGTATCTTCCAATCTATTCTATTGATACTAGGGTATTTTTCTTTGCCAGTACCATGCTGTTTTTATCACAGTGGCTTTGTAGTAGAGTTTCAAGTTGGGGATTGTGATACCCCCTGTCATGTCTCTGTTGCCTAGAATGGTTTTTGCTATTCTAGGTCTCTTCTGGTTCCAACTGAATTTGTGTATTATTTTCTCTAGTACTATGAAATATACTGTTGGGATTTCAATCAGGATTGCATTGAATCTGTATAGCAGTTTTAGTAGTATGGCCATTTTCACTATGTTTATTCTTCCTTCCCAGGAGTAGGGGATATCTTTCCATCTTCTTATATTCTCTTCTCTTTTTTTCAGAGTGCTGTAGTTTTCAGTGTAGAGGTCTTTTGCTTTCTTTGTTAGATTGATTCCTAGATATTTCATTTTTTTTGGATGCTATTGTGAAGAATTGTTTCCCTAATTTCTCTTTCAGTGAATCTGTTATTTGTGTACAAGAAGGCTATTGATTTTTGAGTGTTGACTTTGCATCCAGCTATGCTGAAAGTGTCAATTAAGTTTAGAAGTCTTTTGGCAGAGTTTTTTTGGGTCTTCTATGTAGAGTATCACGTCATCAGCAAATAGTGCAGTTTAACTTTGTCCTTTCCTATCTTTATTCCTTTTATTTCTTTCTCTTTTTTAATTGCTGTGGCTAATGTTTCCAGAACTATATTGAACAGGAATGGTGGTAGTGGACATCCTTGTGGTGTTCACTATTTTTGCAGGAAGGTTTTCAGTTTTTGGCCATTTAATATGATGTTAGAAGTTGGTTTTCATACATAGCCTTTATCAAGTTGAGATAAAGACCATCTATTCCAATTTCTGTAGGGTTTTTATCATGAATTGGTGTTAAATTTTGTCAAATGCTTTTTCTGCATCTATTGAGATGATTATGTGGTTTTTGTCCTTGACTCTGTAAATATAGTGTATTACATTTATTGATTTATATATGTTGACCCATCCTTGAATCCCTGGGATAAATCTCACTTGGTCAGGATGTGTGATCTTTACCATGACCCTCTGTATTCTGTTTGCCAGTATCTTATTGAGGATTTTTGTATCTATGTTCATTAGGGAGATTGGTCTATAGTTCTCTTTCTTCACTGAGTCTTTCCCTGGCTTTGGAATCAAAGTAACGCTTGCTTCCAGGAATGAATTTGGAAGTATTGCTTCCCTTTCAATTTCATTGAAAAGTTTAAAGTGTAGTGGCAGTAGTTCTTCTCTAAATGTATTGCAGAATTCATAAATGAAGCCATCAGGACCTGGGCTTTTCTTTGTTGGTAAATTTTTAATTATGTTTTCAATGCCCTTTATTGTAATTGGGGTGTTTAGAATTTTTTTATCTTCTTCTTTCAACTTTGGTAATTCATAAGTATCAAGAAATCTGTCCATTTCTTCTGTTTTCCATTTTATTACAGTACAGGTTCTCAAAGTAGGTATTGATGATCCTCTGGATTTCTGCTGGATCTGTTGTGAATTCACCTTTTTCATTCCTAATTGCATGGATCTGAGCCTTTTCTCTCCTTTTTTGACAAGGTTGGCTAAAGGTTTATCAATTTTATTTATTCTTTTGAAAAACCAACTCTGATTCATTGATTTTTGTATCATTCTCTTAGTTTCCATTGCATTGATTTCTGCTCTAATCTTTATAATTTCCTCCCTTATTTAAGCTTTGCATTTTTCTTGCTCCTATTTTTCTAGGAACTTAAGATTCACCTTCAGGTTGTTCATTTTTAGCTTGATCTGTTTTCCTATTGTGGGCATTTACTGATATAAATTTCCCTCATAGAACTGCTTTCATTGTGTCCCATAGATTCCTGTATGTTGTATTAGCATTATCAGTTATTTGTAAAAACTGACTAATTTCTTCTTTAATTTCCTCTGTGACCCATTGATTGATTGTTCAGGAGAGTATTGTTCAATTTCCATGTGTTTGTGGAGTTCTTATGGTTTCATATGCTATTGATCTCCAGCTTAATTGCTCTATGCTCTGATAATATACATGGGATAACTTCAATCCCTTTGAATTTATTTAAACATATTCTATGAGGTAGTGTGTGGTCTATTTTGGAGATTGACCGATGTGCAAGTGAAAAGAATGTATAATCTGATTTTGTGGGGTGGAACACTCTGTAGACACATATTCGGTCCATTTGTTCAAAAGCTTGGTTCAGTTCTAGTATTTCTTTGTTGATTTTTTTGTCTAGATGACCTGTCTATTTGTGATAGTGGGGTATTTAGGTCCCCCACTACAATTTTATTAGTGCTTATTTTGTTTCTCATGTCCCTTAATATTTCTTTTATATAGTTGGGGGAATTAATATTTGGTGCATATATATTTATGATTTTCATTTCTTCCTCTTGGATTGTTCCCTTTACAAGGATGTAGAGGCCTTCTTTGTCTTTCAGTCTATGAGTTCGTGAACTAGGTGTGTTTCTTGTATACAACATATTGTTGGATTTTGCTTTTTAATCCATTCTGCTGACCTATTTATTTTGATTGATGAATTGAGGCCATTGACATTGATGGTTATAACTGATATGTGTTGACTTATCATTGTCATGTTATTATTGTCCTGCTCTTGGCTCTTTTTAATCCCCCCCCCTTTAGTTTCTTGCCTTGCCTAATTGATTTACTCTGTTGTGCTTCACGGTGCTATGACCTTCATTGTCTTTTTCTAGGATATTGTTTAGAATTTTTTGGAGTGCTGGTTTAATATTCATGAAGTTTCTCAGGTGTTCTTTGTCATGGAAGTAGGATACATCAGTCTAGGTTGGAGGTTCTTTTCTTTTAGGACTTGAAATACCTCATTCTAGGCTCTCTGACTTGAGCATTTGTGTTGAAAAGTCTGCTGTGATTTCGATGGGCTTTCCTTTGCAGGTGATTTGTTTTCTTTCTCTAACTGCTTGTAGTAGTTTGTTCTTCTGTTGGGTTTCTGGGATCTTGACTATTATATGTCTAGGTATAGTTTCTTTTTTTAATCATGGCTAGTTGGAGTCCTATGTGCCTCACTTATCTGTATGTCATATTCTTCCCCTCTGGGAAGTTTTCTGTCATTAATTCTGTGAACATTTTTTTATGTCATTTGTTCTTTCTCCTGCTACTTCATGGATTCCTATCAGTCTTATATTATTCTTCTTTGCATCATCTAGGAGTTGGTGGATTGATTTCTCATGGTTCCTTACTGTTTTTAAGAGATCTCTCTTTTCATGGTCACTGACCTCAATACTATCTTCTATATCTGAAATTCTATCTTCACATTCGCTCATTCTGCTGCAAATGCTTTCAGTAGAGTTTTTAATCTCCTGGATGACTGAATCCATTTCATGGATTCCATTTCTTTCCTGTTTGGGACATTCATGGTTTCCATTTCTTTCCTATGTTGGACATTCATGACTTCAATCATGGTCCTGAACTCATCTATATTTCTGTCTGTTTCTGTTCTACAGTCTCTAATCATGCCTTTCATTGTGCTCACCATCTCTGTAGTTATCTGGGAAATTATTTCTGTTTTGAATTTTTCTAGAGCCTGATTGATCTGTTTTGTTACTTCCTGTGCTATGAGTTCAGGGTGTCCTGGTGGTTGATTGTCAGAATTTTTCACCTTGTTTCCCCTAGAAATTGTTGTTGGGGAACTGGAAGTCTGTATTTTTGCCTTGCTTAAATGTTTTCTCATTTTTATTTTTGTTGTTGGTCCTGTCCTTGGTTTAATTCCTAGGTTAGTAGTCTGATCTTCCTGATTTAGCTGCTCTTTAGGTTTTGAGTCTCTAATGACTCAGAGACACTGTCATTCACATAGTATCAGGAAGGACAACTGATTAAATCAATTACAACTCTTTAGCCCAGTTGATACAATCAACAACACAATAGCAACAAGCACAGCTTAGAAACTGACAATTTGTGGTAGTTATAATCTATCACCTTTAACCATGTGAATTAAATCAAAATCAAGGACCAGCCCAAAATATGTTTATAGTGAATAAACTCTTCAATACAGAAACTTTACCCTTCAGGATGGGGACTTAGAAGGAGTTCAGAGGAGAGGAATAGGTAGAAGAATAGAAGAAGGTTTCAAGTGCAGCCAGAGGACACAGGCTGATCATGCAAACTCTAGGGACCTGTTGAAGACAAGCAGGAAAGACAGAGTGCAAGAACAAAGGCAAGAATATAACAATCTAACAGTAGGAGCAAAGTTATAAATTGTACTCACTTTCCTTTGAAACTAATGACAATTGAGAGAGGAAAAAGCAGAAATCAGAATTAGGGCAGGAACAGGAACAAAAAGGGAGATGAAAAATAATGTGGAGGAGCAATAGACTGAGTGGGGAAAAGAAGAGAGAAAAAGGAAGAATTTAAAGAATGGGAAAAAATAAAGTTTTTAAATTAAAAATAAGAGGAAAAGAAAGAAAAAAAATAGAAGGGCCTCTTTCAGGGTATATCTCTGCTGTCACGATAGACAATGTGGGCAGCAATGTGCAGAACTAAGTCAATCAGTCTCAGCTAGCCAACAGCAGACCCCTGAGATTCAGGCTGAATTCTGTCTGCAAGGCCCAAGTTGAGCTTCTGATCTCTGTAGGGTTTAACTCTGCAAGGTTCTATGGCAGGTTCCAGCTGCCCTTCTCCTAAAGATAGTCCAAGTTCTGCTGGAAGGTGGTGATCCTTCCAACTTACCAACTACAGAGGTCTGTGTGCCCTTATTGCAGTTGTTGACTTTTGTTCTATAATCTGGACTCAGTACAATGGCCTGTATGACTACCTATGCCTCTGCAGTGTGGATCCAGGCACTGACACAACCAGGATGCCCAAGAGCTGGGGGGGGGCGTGTTGCAGAGGTGCCCACATGACTGGGCAGTCCTTACCAGTCCAGTACTATGTTTTCTTTGTGGTACTATAAAGAATAAACTGGAGTCATTTGTAGGAAAATGGATGCATGTTGAGACTGTAATATTAAGTGAAGCAAATCATACACATAAGTTTATATATCACATGGTTTCTCTTATATAAAAAATCCAAATTATTAATAAAGAGCAAACAAAAGATAATAGGAAGTAGGGTGATAGATCTTTCTCAAATAGGAAAGGTAGCAAGAGATGGAGTGAAGGGAAGGAAGGGAGAGAACAGGAATTTTGAAAAGTAATAAAGACTTGTTATGTACATGTACCAACTTGGAATGTAAACATTATGTACTGCAAACATCTACTAATAAAAACATGTTTTAATTAGAAAAAGGAAGTTCAAGATCAGCCTGACCCCCCTAAAAAATAGAGAGGGTTTTTTTAAAACATGATCATTTTCCATACTGACATAAATATAAATAAATTACTGAATAAGTCACTTGGTAGAAAGGGACAGTACATCCTTACAGAATATAAAATAATAAATATACAAGAAAATATGGAAATAGAAAAGAACCATTAAGCAGATAACACCTTATAATTGTTGGAAACAAGGTATTTATCAGCATGAATAGGAAAACAGTACCTTCAGAGTGAAGAAACCTGGCAAACACCACATCTGCCAAGAGACTGGTGCTAACATCACAAGTAATAAGACAGATAGACATCAGTGAGATAACGCCCAGAGAAAGGTGAGACTTGTTTCTGGGGTATTCTCACCCAAGAAATGTATACTCTTATTCTAATCATAAGAAAACAACCAGTCATTCTACAAAATGACTGATCTATAGTTTTCAAAAGTGTTAAGGTTGTAAAAGACAAAAAAGACTGAGACATTCTCACAAATTAAAGAAGACATGACAATGACATGCAATGTGGAGCACAAGACCAGATCCTGGATCAGAAAATAAAGATCTGGTAACACTCAAGGGATGCCTGGAGATTAGTTAATACCATTACATCAATGTCAACTTTATTGAGATACTTAGTTATGAAAAAACCTCTAGAAACAATTTAAATAATACAGAAGAGTATAAAGTAGAAATATCCCTCCCAAGTCCTACCTCCTCTAGGCAACCACTGTTAATAGTTTAGTGTCTTACATGCATATAAAACTAAAAAACAGATGTATATTTTGTATGCATTATGTACCTATACAACTACATATTCATAACTACACATATAAATAAATATATAACCAGTTCATAACATGCTATATTCAACAAAGTATCTTAGTTTTCCATATGGATCTGCTTTTTTTTTCTTTTTCATGACTTCATAACATTACATTATAATGAGTCATTAATTTCTTTAATAGCCCAATATTTGTCTTCAGTTTTTCCCTACTATAAATGACACTTCTATTTTTTTTAACTATGCATTTGTTGTATCTATGTATGTAACTATCTTAAAAGAAAAGTGGTTGAGTCATAATGAAGAAAAATTAGGGCCAGGGATTTAGCTCAGTGGTTCCACTGCCTGCCACGAAAGTGCAAGGACCTGAGTTCAATCCAGAGTACCAAAAAAAAAGGAAAGAAAAGAAAATTTTAAATTTTGATCACGCTTGCACCAGCAGTGAATACAACTATTTTCTCAGGTCCCAGAAAATAATAACTCATTCTGTTTGTTTTTTGTTTTCTTTTTTAATTAATTTTATTGGTACATTTTAGGTATACAATATAATAGCATTCATCATTGGAAATTTGTACCTTTATGTAATCTATCTTTGTTCTTATTTTTTCCACAATTCCCCTGTCCTCCCTTTAACCCCTCCTCCTCTCCCTGTTTATAAAGACTTTGCTTCCATTTTTTTCATTTTCTCATATTGTTTCCATTTCCGTCTTTTCTTTCTCCCACCCCTCCCACTTCCCCCTCCCCTTTGCCCCTTTTCTTCCTATTTCACATTATCAATCATTGATTTTTTTTTTATCTGAATGTCAATCCAAGGTCTCTGCCCATACTACAAAGGAATTATGGGTGCCTTGAGTGAATTTTACTTTCTCCACTTGATAGCCTAGTCACTTAAATTCTCTTGTAGTAGCCAGGTTCTAGGATGGCACCCAATGATCTTGGTCTACCAGCACTCATGTGCTGGTGAGATTTACCTCATATAGCATCATAACTGATCTGTGTAACCAATAGAATATAGTGGAGTGATGGCAGGTGACTTCTGAGTCCAGTTTGTAAAAAGACAAGTGGCTCTTCCTTGTTCTCCTTTGGATAGCTAGGACTTGTGGAAGCCAGCACTGTTGATAAACTGAATCTCAGAACCCCTGTGGCGGCCTTGTCTGTTTTGCAGGAGAAAGTGAAGCCTGCTGCCAACAGCCATGTGAGGAACTAACTTAAAAACAAAATTGCGTCCCTAGTTGAGCTTTCAGACAACCACAGCCCAAGCCAACATTCTACTGCAGCCTCACGAGAGACCCAAAATCAGAACCACCCAGCTAAACCACCCCAGGTTGCTGGTACTCAGAAATTACTTGGGATAAGAAATGCTTGTTATTTTAAACCACTAAATTTTGGGGTAATTTGTTGTACAGCAATAGATAACCCAACATACTCTCCGAGCCTCAACTTCTTTATCTATAAGATGAAAATGATAATAAGAATGCCTGCTACACAGAGAAGAGCAGAAGAGGTGCCTGCCACCCATGAGTCTTAGTGTCTCTCCCCCTCTCTCCTTGAGAGAGCCTGTGGCAGGCTGACAGGTCTGACTATACAGAGGGAATGTTTTGAGTTGTGATACCTTTGACCTTTTCATTTAAAATGCACGTCAAATCAGCTTCTAATTCATTTAAGACACATCATTCTTGGAATGAAACGAGAAGTGAATTTTGTTGCAATGTGTTTCCTGCCCTTTTATGTGATGAAATTACAAAGCAAACCATCCTTTTGCACTAGTCTTCAGAGAGCTGCCCTCTCTGGGTAATCAGTGAGTGGCTTCGGGGGGACCCTGGCCAGGGACAAGGTAGTATGAAGGACCAAAGAGAAGAGCTTCCTGCCTTATTGCATATGGCAGGACAGGAAGCCACACCTTTGCTTCTAGTCCTTATAGACTCATAGCCCAAAATAAATTACTCCTCCTTTATGACTAAGGGATGTCCTCAGCGGATGGACCGATTGAGCCCAGTGGTGGTGAGGGTGAGCAGAGGAAAGTCAGGAACCATGAAATCCCCAAGCAGGAGGTCCTCCAGCATCTAGCCCAGTGAATCCTGAGGCCAGATCCTGAGCTGGCAACACAGGACCAACTGACTGTTCCTCTCCCTTTGAGTAGCCCACTTTCTGCCAACCCAGGCCACCTTGGGGCTTCCTCCTTAGATCATCTGTGAAAGCCCAGTCATGGATCCTGCTTCTACCCACAAACCCAAGTCCACTCAGACTAACTAGTGGTGCTTTCCACAGTGCCATCTCATGGCCATTTTTAATAATTGGGGCTTTCCCACAGGTCAGCCAAGTTGAAGAGTATATCTCTTCCACTATTTATTGGCAACAATTTCTCCCTGCCTAGATGAGTGACAAGGCTCTTTCTTTTAGCCCTCCATGCCCAAGAACTTGAAAATATTTTCAAATTATCTTCATCAATTTGAGCTGATATAACAAAGTACTGTGGGCTGGATGGCTTACAAACAAGAGAAAGAGATTTCTTACAATTCTGGAAGCTGGAAATCCAAGATAAGGGTGGCAGCATGGTTGAGCTCTGGTGAGGGCCCTCTTCCAAATTTCAAGCTGTCAACTTTTCACTGTATCCTCACATGGCAGAGAGCCAAAGCAAGCTATTCTGTATCTTTTTATAAGGACACTAGTCCCATAATGCAGGTTCTACTCTTATGACCTAATCATAAGGAGTTCATAGCTTATCAATGGAGATAGAAGAAATGACATAATCCAAATGGGTCTGGCAGATAAAAGTAGCAGGTAACATTTATATGGAACCCAATTTATTCCAGGATAAAATCCTGAAAACAGTCTGTCTTGGCCACTTTCTTGTCACTGGGACAAAACACCTGACACCCACTTAAAGAAGAGATTGTTTGGGCTAATGTTTTTAGTTCATAGTCACCTGACTCCTAGGCAGGAAGGGCATAGTGGAAGGATCTGGTAGAGAGAAGCTGCTCACATCACAGAGACCAAGAAGCAGAGAAAGAAGGAGGATCCAGGGAGAGACGCATATCCTTGCACCTCATACCCCTAGTGACCTTCCTCCAACCAAGCCCTACCTCCTAATAGCAAGTCAGCTGTAGCATGCCCATAATCCAGTCACATTCAATATGCCCTGCTTCTGAGTACATGAGGCTTTGGGGGAACATTCCACATTCAAACCACAACACAGTCCTTTGAAGTAGATAGTGTTCTTTTCCCCACTTTTCATATAAGAAAGCTGAAAAAAGATACTACTGGTTCTAAAGTCACAGATATAAGAAATAACAACTACAATTTAAATACAGGTACTAAGGAACTACAAGCCATGCACCTAGCCACTCTATAGTCATGTCAGCCCTAGTAGTTTGTGTACCTTTCTCTAAACACAATGTTTTGTCTTCTTGGAGCACAGTATATTAGTCAGCTTTTCTGTTGCTGGGACAAATTATCCAACGCTTAACTTAGATAACTTAAATAAGGAGAGGTTTAATCTGACTCATGGTTTCAGGAGATTCATTCCCTGATCAGCTGGCTCCAAGCAGGTACATCATGGTGGAAGGTAGAGGCAGAGGGTGTGGCAAAGCAAAGCTGCTTAGTTCACAGCAGCCAGGAAGCAGAGCAGGAGAACAGTGCTAGAGAAAAAGGGGCTGGGGACCACATATAGAGTCCAAGGACTCACTTCTGTGAACCACCCAGACACTCAGAAATGCACTTTATAAATCCCTAGGGCATTTCATAATCCAGTCAATTTGACATACTACAGTTAAGTCACACAAAGAAAGACAAAGTAACATGCCAAAATTCATGTAAATAGTAAATGCTAAAATAAGGAACTAAGTCAAGGTCAACTAGCTCCCCTAGCAGAGAAGACCTGACCTCAATCCTGTGTCTTGGGGAAGAGGCAAGGGATGAGGGAAGCCCTGGTATAAGTGATTTATGCAGCTAGCACAGAGGCTAGAATGCATGTCTTGGAGAAAATATGGGTGAAATCCAGCCAAGCATGAAGACATTGGCTGAGGTTTGCAATGAGAACTGGGTGTGGAGTCAAAATGAGAAAGCAGTGGATAAAGGACCCTAAAATTGAGGACCAATCACTTTCAAGAGATGCACATAAAAACAACACTGAGATTCCACCTCACCCCAGAAAGGATAGCTGCTATCAAGAAATCAAACAATAGCCAGGGATGGTGGTGCACGCCTGTGATTCCAGCACTTGGGTGGCAGAGGCATTATTGCTGCAAGTTCAAGGCTAGCCTGGGCTACATAGTGAGTTCAGGGCCAGCCGGAACTACAAAGTGAGACCCTGTCTCAAAAACAAACAAAAAAATTAAAGCAAATAAATAAAAATAAATCAACCAATAACAAATGCTGGCCGGGTTCTGAGGAGAAAGGAACCCTTCTCCCTTGTTGGTGGGAGTGTAGACTGGTACAACCACTGTGGAAATCAGTATGGAGATACCTCAGAAAACTAGAAGTAGAGTCCCTATTCGACCCAGCTATTCCTCCACAGGGTATCTGCCCGAAAGAATTAAAAGAATTATACCACCGCAATATATGTGCACCCATGTTTATAACAGCACAATTTGTAATAGCTAAAGCTTTAAAACAGCCCAACTGCCCATCAACTGGAGACTGGACAAAGAAGATGTGTGTTTTATATAAAATGGAGTACTACTCAGCCATAAAGAATCAGAAACTAGAGACATTTGTAGCTAAATGGATGCACATTGAGGATATAGTCTTAAGTGAAATAGGACACACATGTATAAATACCAAATAGTTTCTGTGATATGAGAAACTTAAAGTGTAAAAAGAAACCAAAATATATAATTTAATAATGTAAAATAGGAAGAAAAGGTCTAAAGAGGAAAAAGGGAAGTGGAAAGAGTAGGGAAAAGGGAAGAAAGGAAAGAAAAAATATGAGAAAAGGACAAAATGGAAACAAAGTCTGTAAATAGGCAGGGGTGCAGAGGTTGAAGGGAGGGCAGGGGAATGGGAAAGAATAAGAACCAAGATACATCATGTAAAGGTACAAATTCCCAGTGATGAATGTCATATTGTATGCTTAAAATGTACCTATAAACCAAGCAGAAGATTACACCCCCTGGAGGAAATGTGGTTTGAGAACACCTACTGTTTTACAATTCAGGCTGGCTTAATGGACATGCCTTTCTACTTCGCACAGAGTGTGCCAACATTTAGCTAACTTTCCCAGTCTCTGTGCTCAAAGGTAAGGGCTTCCATCCACTGGGCTCCAAGACCATCCTTCATTCATTCCTTGACCCATTTATTTTAAGTTAGCCATGCAGAGGCCTTTTGTAGGACACCAGAGCCCTAGAATAGTTAGCGAGCTCAGATGCCATATATCCCAAGCAAGGCAAGGAAAAAAGAACTGTGGGGCCCATTGAGGGTATGGCAACACCCAGCTGGATATTTCCTGAGCTCCTGGATCAACATTATCCTAGGAACAAAACAGCATAAGCAGATCTGTGATATGGTACTCACCCTGCTGAGGTTTTTCCGAGCTACACAATATGCTTGATTGAAAGGCTCTTTGAGAAGCCTAACTTTTTTAACATTAAAGAATTAAATCAATAATGTCCCCCATTTCAGCTTCTCTGTGATTATGTCCTTTGTGCCTTGTTTACTATTTAGTTAAAAATGTTCTAAAAATTGCAACCTATGTCATCTATTCCAAAGGAAATCAAGGAAGGGAGAAAGCAAAGAAAGAAATTAACATGAGGTAAGTAGTACCTATTATGTACTGAGCGCTGTTCTAGGAATATTATATGGATTATCTGAGGATTAAAAAAATGATATGTAATTCCACTTACATAAGATTCTAGAAAGAGGGATACAAAATATTCTACTAGAACAGAAAACAAATCAGTCAGTGATTGCCCAGGAATGGATGTGAAATGGGAGGAAACTCGGAGGTGATAGGTTGTTATGAGCTGAATTGTGTCCTGGCAAAAGACTTAAATTGAAGTCCTAACCCCTATTACTCCAGCATTTGAAGGTATGGTCTTTAAAGAGGTAAGTAAAATTAATGAAGTCATGGGGGAGGGATGTAATCCAATAACACCAATGTCTTCATATGAAGAGATTAGGACTCAGACATGCACAGGGAGAAAACAATGTGAGGAACAAAGGTGAAGGTGCTACCTGAAAGCCAAGGACAGAGGCAGCCCCAGAAGTAACCACACCTGCTGACAACTTAATCCTGGACTTCCAGCCTCCAGAACTGTGAGAAGTGTATTCTATTGTTTAAACCACCCAGCCTATGGTTTTTGGTTATAGTAGCTATAGAAAGGACACATAGAGAGGTCCTTCTTCTGGGTTGTGGTGGTGGTTTCAAGGCTTCACACAAATGTCAAAACTCGTCAGATTATATAATCTAAATACAAGCAGTTTATTGGATGTCAATTAGACCTCAATAAAGTTGTGGTTTGATTTTGTTTTGTTTTTGCAGTACTGGAGATTGAACCCAGAGTTTTTGGGTTGAGCCACATCCCCAACCCTTTTTATTTTTTATTTTGACACAGGGTCTCACTAAGTCATTAAGTTCCCTTGCTCAAACTTTCAAGCCTCCTACTTTAGCCTCCCAGAGTACTAGAATTATCAGGTATGCACCATCATACCCAAAAGCTTCTCTTTAAACCTACTATTAAATTACTGCTTTAATGTTGCTTCCAGCTGTGCCCCAGCAGGGAGGACCCAATGCTGGACCAGTGGAGGCCCAGAGAGGGAGACATATTTGCTCAATGTCGTGAAAAGAGTCATCAGCAGAGCCAGAGCCATACAGAAGCATCCTGCAACCTATCAAGGCCCATGCACTCAATTTTGCCCACAACTTTGAATCACTTGGCAAGGTTATTAGATTCCCCATGACTGGGTAGCTCCCATTAATTTAATCAAGATACATGAAGGTAAAACTGAGGCCTGAGTATTTCTTTAAGCTCCCTGTGTGATTCTAATGTGTACCGAAGGTTAAGCAATCAGTGCTTTACTCCCCGCTCCAGGAAGCCTACCTTAGAAAAATAGGCTTCCTATAATACCTAGCTGAGCCCAGCCAGGCACAATGACATACTCACCTGCACTGATTGGGAAAGCTAATTGGCTTAAGGCTCTATGCAGAGCCAGCTGAGACTTAATCATTCCACTCACATCAAAATATTTACTCCAAATAGTCATTACCACCTGGAAGGGGTTTGCAGGTAGCTAAGGAAGACGGGTGGGGAAGCAGCAGAGTTCAGCACACCCTGTGAAGAATGCAGGCTATTTGCAGAGGCTGCTGTCCATCATCTAATGCTCAGCTACCCCCCCAAGAGATTTCTAAGTGTTTGCACTTTAATGCTTCAGGGCCTAAATCACCCCATTCTGTCTGGTGCAGGTGCTGGAGGTTGGGAACATATAGTAGATGATTTGCATAAAGTGAGTAAAATTTGCATAGAGTGAGAAATTCATATGCAATAAATAGCTAAGGGGAGGATAAAATTATAGCCCAGAAATGGCCTAAAATAATGTGTTAATTTTTAGCCCCAGTGTAATCTGAGTGCTTTTCTGAAAACTGTCTGCCTCCAAAGAGGGAAAGCTATCCCATTTCTGCATCATGGTTCATGACAGGATTAAAGATGCTAGCAGAGGGCTAGGGATTGTAGTTCAGTGTTAGAGTGCCAATATGCATGAGGCCCTGGGTTCAGATGGACCTCCCCAGCATGGGGTGGATTCTAGAAGAATATAAACAATGTTTGCTTCTGAAGACAGAAACTAAAATGTCCAGATATGAAGGGAGTTTATATTTCACATCATATCCTCTTGTATTATTTTAATTTTACATTCATTATTTTAAAAAAATAATAATATAAAATACATAGCATCTAGTACCAGTAAATTATTAAATTATAATATTTATTTATTGTTTATTAAATTTAATTTCATTTATTATATTAAACTTATTTAAAATATATAAAATACATAGCATCTAGTACCAGTAAATTATTAAATTATAATATTTATTTATTGTTTATTAAATTTAATTTCATTTATTATATTAAACTTCAATTTAAAATATATTGAATACTATGATGCTATTATAATAAATTAATATTTGTTTCAGCAAACATGATATTTCAAGGGCTCTTGACTCTGGGCTTGGATTACCTATTTCTAACCTCCTTGCTTTCTCTCTTTTTCTCCAAGGACAATAAGGAACAGGAAACAGTGATACCAATTTTCTATTTTTGGTCTTCTCTGGAAGGAACAATTCCACCCGGACACATTCATGAGCCAGGACAGCCCAGGCTATCTCTGAGAAAGGTGTGAGATTCAACTAAGGTGCTGAGAATGTGGTAAGATTACTCCAGCAGGTGGAATCCTGCTACTGCAGCCCAGGAAAGAGCTCCCAGAGAAACATTTTTCCCTGAGCATAACCATGGCTCCAGAGTTTGTAGTTGAAGATGACTGCCATCATTACTGCTATATGTTAAGCCAGGGATTGGGGGCACTGGTGTGACCAGGGAAAGCTAGATAAAGATACTGCATCCCCAGTATAGCCAGCCACCTGTCGGCCTAGTTCAGCCAAGCAGGGAAGATGTCAGTGTGGTAGGCTGAACACCCCCAAAAATGTGTACATACTAATACTTGGAACCTGTAAGTGTTACCTACAGAACAAAAGGAACTTTATAGATGTGATTAAGTAAAGGATTACAAAATAGGTAGATGATGCTGGACTATCTGGAGAGGCCCAATGTAATCATAGTGATCCTTACAAGAGAACACAGAAGGAGTCAGAGTCAGAAGAGAAGGTCATGTGCCAGTGGAAATAGTAAAGAATTTGATAACTCTATGTGGCTGATTTTGAAGACAGAAGAAGGAGCCATGAGCCATGGGATGGAACTGTGGATGCTGAAAAAAAGCACAAAAATGCATCCTTCCCAAAAGCCTCCTAAGCAAATAGAACCCTGATGCTATGATCTGAATGTTTGACCCACATACACAAATTTATGTGCTGAAACTCTAACCTCCAAGGTGGTGTCACTGGGAAATGAGTCTTTAGGGCAGTGACTACATCATGAGGATTAGTACCTTAATAAAAGATTAATAGGATTAGCACTTATAAAACAGGCTCACAGAACCCCTTCTACTGTGTTAGGACACAACTAGAAGACACCATCTTTGAAGCATAGAACAACCCTTTAACAGACACCAAGTCCCCTGGCCCCTTGACCTTGGACTTCCCATGCTCCAAAAATGTGACCAATAAAATTATGTTGTTTATAAATTATCCCATTGAGATAAAGAGTGGTGTGGTCCTCCAAATGAAAAATGTCCCCTGGTCATAACTTGGGCTTGAGAATCTTCATTTTAACTTCTCTCCCATTTCTCTGCTCCATCAGGAATGGCATACCTAGGTTGATTATTGCTTCCCAACATGATTAGATGACTTGCTAGACTATGGTGTGATTTTTCCTGATACATCCTAGTTCAAGATAATGATTTTGCTCAACAGCCCAAGTTAGCGAGGCCTGGTTTAGAAAACCAGTTCTGCAGGATGCCAGTAAAACACAGAAAGCTGTCCTGTAAAGTTTTTCCCTCTAGGTTGTTCACAAGGTTTCATAAGTCTGCCCCACCTTCTTTGTTTATCACAAAGCACCCTAAGTAAAGATGCATTGTCCCCATGCAATGTCCTCATGCAGGAAACCTACAGATAGTTCCTTTTCTAATTTACTTAGAAATTAATAGTCACTACATTTTTCATTGCCATATGCCTGCCACTAAGTTAAGCATTTTCTATTAAAGTATCTCCTTTGATAATCACAAGAACTCTATGAAGTAGTCTGCAGGTGAATTCTCTGGAAAGCATTGGACCAGCTCAGTTCTTCTCACATGTAGTTCTTAAGAACAACTACAGAATATTCTGGAAATGAAACATCCTATGATAAGAGTGAACTGGCTAGGAAAGTTCCAACTGTATATACACATGCACTCACACACGCAACATACACACACACACACACACAGCCAGCACAGGTATTGTTACCCTGGGTATAAAACCCAAAGTCGGCTGCTTTTGGGGTCCCTCAGTTATAATGTGAACCACATGCAGTAGAAGATTTTCCCAGATTTGGACAACATATAAGGATGCAGTCACCCTGAGAAGGCCCCTACCCTGACTTTCTTCACTGTCGCTCCAAGGTGTCCTTTTATTGCTTTTTCTCCTTTTACTCAGCCCAAGCTCACTCTCCAGACCCAGTTTCTCCCTCACTCTTCACTTTTACCTTCTCAAATAAACTTGGCCACTGGTTTTTGCTAGTTTTGTTCAATTCTTTACTCTAGACAAGAAGAATTTGGAATCTAAGTCCAGAGGGAGAGGCAAGTGACGCAGAACCTGGAAGTGTTCAATTGGCAAGCACTTGTAGAAGGAGCTACCTGACAAAACAGCCACCACAATGATTTTACAGCATTTTGGAAATTTCTGTGTGAAACTAGATTTAGGCAGTGGAATAGATGAAGAACATCTCACCCTCTTGCTATTATGTGGAAGGATTTTTTTTTTTTGCCTTTTTTCTGTAACATTAGAAATATATTAAAAAGCTCCTGTGAAATCCAGAGAGCAGTGTGTAAATGAACAGCACTGACTGGTCCGGTTTCTACCCTAAGAAGGATGAAAGTTCTTTGGAGGATTTGGGTGTTTAAAAGACAATGTGAAGAAAGAGTCTAATCCTTGGAATATTAAGACTTATGATTTTGAATATGTCACATGATCTCTCTGGGCCTCAGTTTCCATAACTGGATAATTGCAGCAGTTATCTCCAGCAGCACCTACTTTGATTGCTTGGTGTATCTGTGTTCCAGAGAAACTACAAAGGTCAATGCAGTCAGGACTGTCTATCTTTTAACAGCCCATGAGCCCTTTCACAAGCTAAAATGAACCTAATTGTTGGAAGGCAGCCAACTCTCTCCCTCCAAAACAGAAGTGTGTTTCTATTGAAATCTCAATTTTTAATAGTTTAATTTCTATGCATTTTAGCTTTGGAGAATAATTTCTAGTTTGAGAGCTTCAGGTTTTTTTTAATGTAAATTGGCTTTGACTTGGAAAGAACTGAGAGTGAGTTCTGGGGTGTGGCCTCCAATCTTAATGACCATATTTGCATATCAATGGGCTCTCGTTTCATTTGCTGCTTTGGCCACCCTGGGAGTTTAGATGGCTGAAGACATAATAGAAAGATGGATGAAATGCTGGTTGCTCTTCCTTTTCAAAAAGTTTAAATATAGAGACTGCTTTGAAATAAAAATTTCCCTATGGAGTTTTGAAGTCAGACTGAGTAGATAAAACAGATAATATTTTATCAAATTTACCAAGTCTGTAAAGGAGTATGGAATAAATTCTTTAACATTTGTATGAGCACACATGCCCTTTGCAACTCTCACTAAGCCTCCTAGAGATCATTCACGTACCCCCAAATATTTATTGAAGGCTTACTTAGTGCGAAGCTCTGTGCTACATGCTAGGGCTACCAAGGGGAAGAAGACAGATATAGTCATTGTCCTTCAGAGTTTGGACACAAAAGAGGCAGATCTTAAAATATTGAACAACTGCAGAAACATAATCTGTAATAAGAGCAATGAGTAGAAGAATGGAATACTCTGAGAATGTATAAAAGGCAGACTTCTCTGACTAGTGAACAAAGGTGTGGAGAAAGAAAACAGTAAGAGATAACGTGTGTATTCACACACATATGTCTCAGGGAACAGAAGAGGAAAAGTTATTTTGGACTTAAAAAACTGAAGTGGGGACCTAAGGCATCAATAAAAATAGTAAGGGGAATAATGGTACACAAAGATGACATAAATAAGATGTCAGGAGCCTCAGCCTTTTTTTGAAAGAGCAGTTGGAATCTTATTGAAGAATTCTAAGTAGGTAGTGTGGCCAGGTTTATACTTTTAAAAGATACTTTATCTGCTCCACAGAGAACAGATTCAGAAGGAGCCTGTGTGGAAGCCAGAACAGTGGTGTAGCCATGGTATAATGGCTTGAGCTAAGCTGTAGGTAGAGAAGATGGAGAGAATAGGTGGATTTGATGACTGTTTAGGTGGTGATGGACTGGGAAAGAAAAGGAAAAAGAGAAGCAAATACCAAGGATGATGCCAATGTATTAGTCAGCTTTCCCACTGCTGGGACAAGATACCTTGTGCACACAATTTAAAGGAAGAGAGATTTATTTTAGCTCACAATTTCAGAAGTTTCAGTGCAGATCATTTGGTTCCAGTGCAGGAATATCATGGCAGAAGGGTTTGGGGAAGTCAAGCTGTTCACTTCATTGCAGCCTGAACATAGTAACAAGGGAAGAGCACCAAAGAAGAAGGAGCCAAAGATCCAATACAGTCCCTATGGTCATAGCCCATGACCCACCCAGCCACACAGGAAAGCATGCTTTACTAATCTCCTAAGTATCTGTCAAGCCCATCAAGTTGTTACAGTGGAAAGGGCCAATAACAGCAGTCTAGGTTCTTGTGAATGACAAGGAAAGAATTGCCAAGCATATACTCAGTAGTAGGTAGTAAGGAAATCCGTTTATTGAAGGTCACAGGAAGTTGTGCTCAGGTTAAGTCAGTCAGTGCCACCATAAGATAGGGCACAGACAAAAAATGGTGCCACGGTGACAAAAAAAA
>NW_022900934.1:17921191-17996740 GCF_012274545.1 Fukomys damarensis
GCAAAAAAAAAAAAAAAAAAAAAAAAAAAACACTGCACACAGGTCAAAGCACACAAAAGTAGCAACAGCAGCAAAAACAGGACAGATAAATCAAGCTTTCAGAATTTAAAGGCCAGACATATCTGCTTAGGTGTCTCCCACTGAATCTCTCAGTATCATCTTAGAGGCTCTCAGTACAAACATGCTTGTCCCAGAATTCACACCAGTTTTAATTATCTTTATGATGTGTAGTGTATATTTATAAACTTATAATGAAGTGGGCATAGGGTAAAAGTGACTGGAAGGGCAAGGTAAGAGATCCAACACAAATGTGATCTCACCTAAAGCATCCACAATCTCCTAAGCTTTTATTATTTCATTCTCCACCTCTCTCAGAATAATGAATGCAGGAATAACCATAGGGTGCTGTTAGAATTAAATTGAGGAAATGGAGTGACTCACTCACTTCCATTGTTTCTAACTGTACTAAAGTGATAAGCAAAATTAACTATCATACTCAGGTTTCTGACTCAAGTAATTGAATGGGCAGTGGTGCCATTAAGAGAGATGGAGATCCAGGAGGAAGACTAAGCTGCGGTTGGGGTTGGTATGGAGACTCAAAAGAACCGTGTTAAAAGGGCTAGGGATTTAGCTCAATGGCACGGGGCCTGTCTTGCAAGCACAAGGTCCTGAATTCAATCCCTGGTACCAAGGTGGAAGGGATATTTTGAATATGAGGGAAACTTGAGACATCTCTGAGATGAAACAGATGGTGTGAGAAAAGTAAGAAGACCAGTAGAAACTTGAGCAACTTCAGAATTCTATAAAATTGTCTCTATCACAAATGTTAGCCCTTGGCCCAAGAAGTTTCTCCATGTGTTATGTGTGCAATATTTACACCTCCCACCTGATGTACTTTCTCCTTTTTCTAATCCAAACCTCTCATCGACACATCCTCTCTGTACTGTGTATTCTTGCCAAAAATTATACTCTGAATGAATTTACAAGGAAATAATCCAGACACCTCAGATCACAGGACCATATATAGGGCAAGGAGACTTGACCTTTCCAAAATCCCAAGGTCATGAAAGACATAAAAATAAAAGCAAGGGGTCAGTTTGGATTTCAAGTTGAAAGGACAAATTTTAAAGGATATATTGGTAAGGGAAAATTAAATATGGTATATCTGAGGCTACTGCATCAATGCTAACATTCTTGCATGTAGACATGATATTAGGTCCTGGTTCTCAGGACGTATATACTAAAGCACTTCAAGATATGTCTGTGAGTTTGAACTAGTCCAGAAAAAAAAATGTTCATATGCAAAGATAAAAATAAAGGAAATATAGGAATATTTTTTTTGGAGACTCGAAATGCAAGTTATTTGGGTTTTCTATGGGCTACTGTTATAAATTTTCTTTAAATTTCAAATTTTTCAAATAAAACATTAGGGAAGTTACAACAATATGAGTTTAACTACCCAAAATTAGGCTATATTTTACCAAGTAATGGTAAAGCCCTCCAGAAGGTTGTCTTTTTTTATTAATTTTATTAGTATACCATGTATATATTATATATATATATATATATATATATGATGCTCATGTTCATCATAATTTGTATCTGTACATAATATATCTTAATACTTTTTCCCCACTCCCCTCCCCTCTCTTCAACCCTTCTTCCCCTCCTTATTTTTAAAAGATTTGCTTCCATTTTTTTCTTCTACTCTCTTTTTTCTTTTCCTTCATTCCTTCCCTCATCTCCTCACTTGTTCCCCTTCTCATTTTAACATTTTCATCCTACTTCCCAATATATACCATCCATTTGAGTCCTTAGTTACACTCTCAGTTTCGCACACAAGCGAAGCAATGCTATATTTTTGTTTTGTTTTGTTTTTGGTACCAGGGACCGAAATGGAGACCTTGCACTTGCAAGGCAAGCAGCAGCACCACTGAGCTAAATCCCCAGCCCAATGTTATATTTAAATATGTGTGTCTGATTTATTTCACTTACAAGTATGGTTTCAAGGTTTTCTAAAGATGTCTCAAGTTTATCCTACTTTATGACAGAGTAGTATTTCATTATATATAAAAACCACATTTTCTTTTTCAAGTCATCCCCGGATAAGCATCTGGGCTATTTCCAAGATTTAGCTATTATAAATTGTGCATATATAGCTGTAGTGAGATCCTTTTAATTCGTTCAGGAAGATACCAAGAAGGGGAATAGTTGGGTCAAATGGAACCTCTAGTTCTAGGTTTCTGAGGAATGTCCACATCAATTTCCATATTGGCTGCACCAAATTACACCCCTATCAACAGTGGAGAAGGGTTCCCTTTTCTTTACAGCCTCACCAGCATTTGTTATTGGTTAATTTCTTGATGATAGCGATTCTTTCTAAAGTAGATGAAATCTCAGTGTTGTTTTAATGTGCATTTCTTGAAGAAATAGTGATATTAAACATTTTTTCATACATTTGTTTGCTGTATGTACTTCTTCAACTGAGAAGTATCTTAATTTCAATACTTATTTTGGATTGGGTCTTTTTGGGGGGGTGTCTGATTTTTTTTTAGTTCTTTATATATTCTAGGTATTAGTCCTTTGCCTGAGGAATGGCTGGTTAAAAAATTACCATTTTGTGGGTTTTCACTCTATTGCTGTTTGTTTGTTTGTTTGTTTGTTTTTGCTGAGCAAAAGCTGATTAATACAATCAGATCCCAGTTGTTGATTCTTTGTGGTATTTTTTTGTGTGATCAGGGTTTTGTTCATAAAGTATTAGCCTACACTGTCTCTTCATGAGTTTTATCTATTCTATCTGTGTTAGTAGATCTTGCATCCATTTCAATTTTAGTTTAGTTCATGGTGAGATACATGGGTTTGTGGAAATTCAGATTTGGCATGTGGAAATCCAGTTTTCCCAGCACAATTTATTGAAAGAGGCATCTTTCAGTTAATGTGTTTGGGTACTTTGTCAAAGATATGGTAGCTGAGTGTGTTTGGAGCTGTTTCTGGATCTTCTAATCTATTCCACAAAGACTTGGGTCACTTCTTGCCAGTACTATGCTGTTTTATCACAGTAGCTTTGTAGTATAATTTCAAGTTGGGGATTGTGATTTTTTTCCTGCCTTGCCTTTAATGGCTAGAATTGCTTTTGCTATTCTAGGTCTTTTCTGGGTCCAAATGAGTTTTAGGATTGTTTTTTCTAATTCTGTGTGGTATACCATTGGTATTTTGACTTGGGATTGCATTAATTCTATATAACAATTTTGGCAGTATGGCCATTTTCACTACATTGGTTCCTCCTACCTAAGAACAAGGGACATCTTTCCATTTTCTAATACCCTCTTCAATATCCTTTTTCAGAGTACTGTAGATTTCAACGTAAAGGTCTTTTACTTCCTCCATTAGATTGATTCCTAAGTATTTCATTTTTCTTGATTTATTGTGAAAGATGTTGTTTCCCTAATTTCTTCCTCAATTAGTTTGTTATTTGTATACAGAAATAATATTAATTTTTGAGTGTTGACTTTGTATCCTGCTATGTTACTAAATATGGTTATTAAATCCACAAGTCTTTTGGTGGAGTTCTTGGGGTCTTCTATGTAGAGTATCATGTCATCACCAAATAATGATAATTTAACTTTCTTTCCTATCCTTATTATTTCTTTCTCCTGTCTAGTTGTTCAGGCTAAGGTTTGCAGAACTACATTGAATAGCAGTGATGGTAGTGTGCATCCTTGACTTGTTCCTGATTTCAGTGTGAATGCTTTCAGTTTTTCACTATTTAGTATGATGTTGGCTGTTGGTTTGTCATAGATGGCTTTTATCAGATTGAAATAAATACCTTCTATTACAATTTTTGCATCTGTTTTAAATCATATATGGGTGTTGGGCATTTTCAAATGGTTTTTCTGCATCTAATGAGATGATCATGTGCTTTTTGTCCTTGGTTCTGCTAATAAAGTATGTTACATTTATTGATTTGCATATGTTGAACCATCCCTGTGTCCCTAGGATGGATCTTACTTGGTTATGGTGTACAACCTCCTTGATGATTTGCTGCATTCTATCTGCCAGTACCTTATTGAGGATTTTTGCATCTATGTTCATTTAAGGAGATTGGCCTGTAGATCTCTTTTTTGGTTGGATCCTTCTCTGGTTTTAGTATCAAGGTAATCCTTGCTTCCATGAATGAGTTTGGGCATACAGCTTCCCTTTCAATTTCGTTAAAGAGTTTGAGAAAGAGTTGCATTAGATTTTTTTTCTATAATTCGTGTTGAATTCAGTAGTGAATACATCAGGACCTGGGCTTTTCTTTGCTGTGGTTTTTAAATTACTTCTTCAATTTCATTGACTGATGATATAGGGTTATTTAGAATTTTTATATCTCGATTCTGCTTTGGTAGTTCATATGTATCTAGGCATCTGTCAATTTCTTCTGAATATTCCATCTCAT
The DNA here is from genome assembly GCF_012274545.1 of Fukomys damarensis. NCBI lineage: Eukaryota > Metazoa > Chordata > Mammalia > Rodentia > Bathyergidae > Fukomys > Fukomys damarensis. Next base: position 17,925,630 of record NW_022900934.1, read on the forward strand.
AAGAGTACAGATTCTCAAAGTTATTGATGATCTTCTAGATTTCTGCAGGATCTGTTGTGATTTTTCCCTTTTCCTTCCTAATCACATGAATTTCAGTGTTTACTTTTTTTTATAAGGCTGGCTAAGGTTTCGTATATTTTATTTAATCTTTTAAAGAATCAACTATCAATTCATTGATTCTGTGTACTGTTTTCTTAGTCTCACTTGCATTCATTTCTGCTCTGATCATTACAATTTCCTTCCTTGTGTGTGCTTTGTATTTAACTTGCTCCTCTTTCTGTAGAAGTTTGAGGTTCAACATTAGATTGTCTGAGTTGGCTCTGTTTTTCTGATGTGGGAATTCATTACTATAAATTTCCCTATTAGGACTGCTTTCATATTCCATATGTTTTGGTATGTCATAGTGGCATCATTAATTGTAGAAATTGTCTCATTTCTTTGATTTTATCTGTGGCCTACTGATTGTTCAGGAGGGTGTTATTTAATTTCCATGTGTCTATGCAATTTTTGTGGTTTATTTTGCCATCAATTTTCAATTTCATTACACTATGATCTGATAATATGCATGGGATAATTTAATTTCCTTTGCATTTACTTAAGTATATTCTGTGGGCTAGCATGTGGTCTATTTTGGAGAAAGTCACATGTGCAGCTGAGAAGAATGTGTATTCTGTTGTTCTGTGGTGGAACATTCTGTAAATATCTAAGTCCATTTGTTCAAAATTTTGGTTCAGTTCTGATATTTCTTTGTTTTAGTTCTAGATGAACTATTTGTGACAGTGGGGTATTAAGGTCCCCTGTTACAATTGTATTAGTCCTTATGTTATTTTTCATATACATTAATTTTTGTTTTAGTTAGGTGTGCCATATATGGTGCATAAATATTTATGATTGTTACCTCTTCCTCTTGGATTATTCCCTTCCCAAGTGTGTAGTGACCTTCTTTGTCAGTCTTGGCTTGAAATCCACTTTGTAAATAGAATATTTACCCCTGCTTTTTTCCAGGTTCCTCTCATATGGTGTGTTAGTTACTTTTCTCATGGTTGAGACAAAATAATCAACACCCAAAGTTAAAGGTTTATTTAGCTCACAGTTTTTAGGGGTTTAAGTCTATAATTGACTGGCTCCAAGTCAGGGTGGCACATAGCAGAGGGAAATCACAGAGGAGAAACAGTTGATGGCACCTACATGGTAGCAAAAGCAACAAGGGAACCTTAACAGCATCTTTCTTCCCCTATTATCTTATCCACACTACCAGGATTCAGGCAGTGCTAAACCAATCAGTGTACTGGTTTAGTAATCACAAATCCTTAATTCCAGCATCACATACTCTAGATTCAGGCACCTCTGAAAAAGCCACCTATGACTGCATGGGGTTTTGGGGGGACATCTAGAGCCAAGCATAACACATGAAGTATTGTTTTTCACCCTTTGACTTTCAATCTATAAATTTATTTTTTAATTAAATGGACTTCTTGTATGCAGCATATTGTTGGATCTTGGTTCTTGATCCAATCTGCCAATCTATTTCTTTTGCTTGGTGAATTGAGACATTTTATATTGATTGTTATAACTGATATATACTGACTTATTCTTGTTGTACTGTTTTCCTATTGTTGGTTACCTTCCTTCCCCTCCATTTAATTGCTTGCCTTACCTGGTGGGTTCATTCTATTGGTACTCATAGAATTGTCTTCATTATTTTTTCTATGTCCCTCAGAACTTTTTGGAATGTCAATTTAGTGGTCATGAATTTCTTTAGGTGTTATCAGGGGAAAATCTCACTTCTCTGTCAATTTTGTTGGTTTGTTTGTTTTGGTACGGGGATTGAACTCAGGCCCTTGCACTTGTGAGGCAGGCGGTGGAACCACTGAGCTAAATCCCTGGCCCTCTCCATCAATTTTGAAGGATAGTTTTACAGGGTACATCAAGCTGGGTTGGACATTGTTTTCGTATAAAGTTTGAAATACTTTACTCTAAACTTTCTTGAACTTCAGGGTTTGTGTTGAGCAGTCTGCTATGATTTTGATAAGCTTCTTTTACAGGTGATTTGTTTCTTTTCTCTAACAGCTTTTAATATGATGGTCTTGTCTTGGTGTAGTTTTTTTCTGGCCATGGCTAATTGGAATTCTGTATGCCTCACTTATCTCTATGTCAAATTATTTTTCCATACTTGGGAAGTTTTCAGCTGATACTTTTGTTAACAGGTTTTTTATGTCCTTTGTGCTTTCTTCTGGTTTTTCACTGATTCCAATCAATTCTGTATTCTTCTTTCCATCATCTAGCAACTGTTGGGTTGAATTTTCATGGTCCCTTGCTATTTTTAAGAAGGCTTTCATTTGATCATTGCCAACCACACATATCTTCTAAATCTGATAGTTTGTTTTCCCATTGGTTGATTCTGCTGTGCATACTTTCAGTAGAATTTTTAATTTCCTGGATATCTGTTTGAATCTGTTTCATGTAATCCAGTTCTTTCCACAATTGGCATTCATGGTTTCCATCACTTTCCTAAGCTCCTCTATTTTTTTTATCTGTATCTACTCTAGATTCACTAACCATGCCCTTCATTTTTGGTCACCATCTCTATAGTTATCTGTGAAATTACTTCTGATTTTTTTTTCTAGAGATTCATTCATCTGATTTGTTACTTCTTCTGCTACTATTTCAGAAAGTTCAGCTGGGTGGCTTTTGATTTGTTCCATCTGAATGTCCTCTGATTTGATTTAGGCAAGCTGGAGTTCTGGGGCTCCATCTTACTTCTATATATTCTTATTTTCTATTTTTTTTTAATTTGTATTCTGCATTGATGTTTATAAATTCCTTATGGTAGGTAGTTTTATTAGTTTTATTAGTAGTATCAAGACCTTAGAAAATGACTACTTTTCTGGGTGTAGCTGGCTTTTTTGTCCCAAGATCCTGCCTCTACAAGGAATGAGAGGTTGCTGCCTTTTGGCCTAGCACCCAGTTCTTTGGTACTTGATTATGGTATAGTTTATGACCCCCAATCTCACTATTGACATATAATGAAGAACAACTGATTACAACAACTTTGTCACCTTTGGTAAAGTAGTATAATCAGAAAAAACAATAGTATAGTCTAGAAGATGACAAACTGTGGTAACTTACATTTAACCATAGGTACAAGGTTTATAGTCATATAACAAAATCTAAAACGATTCAGAAATGTTTATACAGTAAATATCCCCTCAAGAGATCGATTTTGCTCTGGGCAGAAAATTTAAAAGGGGTGGAAAGAAAAAATAGAACAGTAAAAGAAGAAAAAGAGATTAGAAGCAAAGCTGAAGAACAAAGGAAGATTACCCAAAGCTTTGGGAAACTGGTAAAGAAAATAGAAGGAAAGAAAAAAGGAATAAACAAAAACAACAACTAAACAACACCAAAAAACTAAAAATAATGTTCACACCCATGAAAAAACTAAAACAATCAAGAGAAACAATATTTTAAAAAGATACTTCTCTGTAATTTCAAGCCTGTGGTTATCTTGTGGGGTCTATAGTTTTGTGGTAGTATCCAATTGAGGGCATGTCTCTGGTGTCACTGGTAGACAAAGGAAGAAGACAAAGCCCAGATCTCTGCAGGCTGATCCCAGAAAGCCTGCAGTAGGATTAGGGTGGGGTGCTGGATGATCCCAGGAAGCTTGCAGTAGGAATAGGGCAGGGTGTGATTCTGGTGCTTTTAATTCCACAGAAGTTCAGATTGATCCTGGCCACATTTGTGGAATCTGGGCCAGAGTTGTTCATCCTACAACCCTCTGGCTGTCTCCTGCTGGCCAACCTCAGCTCCCTTACCCTGGATGTCTCCCAGGACTTTGCCTCATCCTGTAAGCTGTTGAATTTCATGGCTGCTCCAAGTCCCAAGTTCAGTTGGCCCCTCCCTAAAATCGTGTCTGGCCAAACACCCTCTCCATGGAACCCTTGGACTAGAGTCACTCACCAGCTGTTGTAGTTCACAGCATCCACTGATCTGTTCCTCTGATGTGTTTCTCCCTGGGGGTTTCTTGAGTCACCTGTCCTCACTGTATCTGTAAATTCAAGCCTCCTCTCTCATACTACAAGCCAGGGGTCAGGAATAAAGTGCATTCTGCATTAAGGTTCATTCCAATTCTCCCTCAAATCTTTTCTGGATCCTGGAAATTCACCTCCCTCCTTTTCCTCCCTACGTTGTTATATTCCAGTGTCTGAATTCTGAATTTCAAAGAGGCTCATTTGTTACCACTTACCACTCCACCATCTTCCTGGAAGTCATGACTGTCTTACTATCTTAGTTACTTTTCTCTTGGTGCTGAGACAAAATACCCAGCACCAAAAGTTAGAGAAAGCCTTGTTTAGCTTAGTTTGTAGAGGTTTTAGTCCATAGTTGGCTGGCTCCTAGGCATGGTGGCACATGGCAGAGGGGCAATAGTTCATGGTGATAGAAGGTAGCAAGTGCAACAAGGGCTTAACAGCATCTTTCTGCTCCTTTTATCTTATCCAGACTATTTAGGGAAAGTAGCACCCACACCCTTAATCCTAGTGCCCTCAGTGCCTAGCATTACACCATGAATCAATTCCAGAGTCACACACCCTAGATCTAACTCTAAAAAAGCCCCACTTGTGACCATATGACACTTTGAAGAGACATCTAAACACAAGCCATTGGACTGGGGATATAGCTCAATGGCACCATGTCTGCCTGGCAAGCACAAGGTTCTGATTTCAGTTCCTGGTACTGGATGGAAAGAAAAAACCAAACACAAGCCATAACACTTACCACCAGACACCAGCCACAGGTCCTCAGCCTGAAGTCCTCAGGCCACATTCATATCTGACTAACTACAAAATCAGGGGTTCCCATTATCCATCTCAAATTCAACAATTCACTGAAATTACTCAGAAAAGTGCTAAACTTAGCATTATAGTTTCATTAGAACAAAGGATAAAAACTAGAACCAACTGAAAGGAGGAACACACAGTAAGATCTGGGAGGGTATCCAATGCACAACTCCCATTTCTATCTCCCATGGACTCAAAATGTATTACCCTCCACATTTATGTGTGACAATTTGGAGTACTGTCAACCAGGAAGATTCACCAGAACTACAGCATTCAGAGTTTTTATTGGGGCTTCATTATGTAAGCATCACTGACTGATCTCTGGCCATTCCCTTCCTTCTCTCCTTATAGGTCAGGCTGATCTATCACATGGTTCAACCCTCTAATCCCATCCTGAGTCAATCTCATTAGCACAACCTATCAGGGCCCATGATAAATAGCAAAGACTTTTTTTTTTTTTTTTTTTTTTTATACCAAGAGTCAAAATCAGGTCCTTGAGCTTGCCAGGCAGGTGCTGCAACACTGTGCTACATTCCTGGCTGAACAAAAACATTCTTATTGCTCAGGAAATTACAAGGACTTAGAGTTATCTTCCAGGAATCAAGGACAAAGGTCAGCCACATTTCTGTATTATACATACATAAGATTTTAAAATATATTTTAAATCAAAAATTTTTAAGTCTTCACAAAAAATAACTAGAGGAAACTAGGAGTGCAGTTCAGTGGTAGAGTATTTGCCTAGCATGCAAACAGCCCTGGGTTCAATTCCAGCATGGTGAAAACAACAAAAACAAGAACCACAATAGATAGGCCTAGAACACCTGAATCAAAAACTGTCTAGTTCAGATCCAAGCATGGTGATTCATGCCTATAATCCTGGCACTTGTAAGTCTGAGTCAGGAAGATTGCCATGAATTGTAGGCCAGCCTGGGCTACACAGTGAGTTCATGATCAGCGTACACTACATAGTGAAACCCAGCCTTGCACAAAAACAAAAAACAAAAAAAACTATTCAGTACTATCTCAGCTCCATGGATCCTCCAACAGCAGAAGAATCTGTTTGCCTGTTTGCATCTTGAGTTTAAAAAGACCACTGGGAAGCCAGGCAGGATGGCACATACCTGTAATCCTAGTACTCTGAAAATCTGAGGCAGAAAGACTACAAGTTCAACCCAGCCTGGGCAATTTAGCCACTAGCAAAATCCTTTCTCAAAAGAAAAAAATTTAAAAGGGCTGGGGTTGTAGCTTAGTGAGAAGGCTCTGGATTCAATCCCCAGTACACACACACATACTCTCACATACACACACACACACACACACACACACACACACACACACAACACTGGGGTGTCTCAACAGTTTCTATTTCAAAGACATTAGGATATGTCACTTCACTTTCTACCCAGGGTCAGCTATAAACTGTAAACATGTAGTTGTGTAGGAGTGAGAAATAGAAGAAAATAATTTGCATTTGTTGCCCAATATGTAGTACTTTCCAATTCAATTTAACATGCCAAATTCTTATGGTAATCACTGCCTATACTACTCCAATCAAATCAGAGCCTTCTAAGTCTCCAACCCAAACAGGGAGGAAGTCAAAATTCCACAAGCAGTGTGAAAAATCACTGTATAATTGCAAATTAGAGGCATAATCAGCCCTCTGGCCCTTGAGCCTTCTTCATCACTAGGCTGAGAACCAAAATGACTTTCTGTGAGTATATCTGTAGGAGAAGAGATCCAAAGCACAAGACAGAGAGGGCTGCCTTGTTCACAGAGCCAGCTGGAGGATAGAGGGAAGAAATGTTCATGAAAAATGAAAAGAGGAGACTTGTTATCCAGCAAAAAGAGGCTCTAGAAGCATCCATATTTTCTCTGTAACTAGTTTGTTTTTAAATATGAAATTGATACGCGCATATGGTTGGTTGGTTTCTTTGCAGTTTTTTGTTTGTTTTAGCAATCAAACAGGAAAAGGGTATAATAGGAGTGACATTCAAACTATTTAACAACTGTGACAAGAAATTCTATCCACTCTGCTCTACTAGGAAGTACCCATTGAATAGCAAACTAATGTACAACAAAGAGGTCCACTGTTAATTACTAAACTTCTATTCTTTATAAATTACCATTCTCAGATATTTTGTTATAACCTAAAATTGATTAAGTGTCTTAAGTACCTTTTTACATCCACACATGTAGAGATACCTCATTTTTAAGCTTCAGTAATGCTATTCAAGTGGTCCACGTGCCAGTGCCGGCCCAGGAATAGTCTGTTACTGTCTGAAAAAAGATGAGGAGATTGTGTGAGAATGAGTATCAGCTATGAATCTAAACACATGCTGATGGTTTTTTAGTTGATATTTTTTGTTTGTTTTTGTTTTTTCAGTAAGACTCTCTTGATAAAGTCATTGATTTGCATTCTGGCTCAAGCCCTTTACTTGCTAATAGATGAGGAACAAACAGAAGATTGTTTGCTTAGAGCAGCACAGGCATAGACTACTACCCTAATGTATTTAATCAGTCCCCTCTTGATGAGCACTTGGGTTCCTACATAGTCTCGTGTACATACATCTTTATGCACTTACTTGGAAGATGTTTCTGTAAGACAAATTCCTATTAGTGGAATCCGGCATTATGCAAGTCTTGGAAAAGCTAACCATGATGATGCCAGAGAGTTAGGAGTAACCTCCAAGATACCTAATGCAACTCTTATATTTCATGAATGAGAAATGAAAGTTGAGAGTAAAAGCAAGTTTCAAAGTCAACTGATATCTCTGAAAGATATTGGGTATTAGTGAAGCAACGTCCTAGACATAGTCTTAGAATTCAGCTGTAGGAATGGATGCAGTGACTATTTCTAAGAATAGTACAATTACAGATATCTGAAGGTCATCCTTACCCCTGATCCATAAGAAATCAGTCCTATTTCCATGAGTGTTGCTAGGCCACCTGTGAAGGCCTGTAAGGGAGACAATGGAACACACTAAGGGAAAAAAAGAAAAAAGTTGCAATATAGCACATATCCTAAGAAAGGTGATGATTCACCCAGAACTTAGATGAGTTCAATGATAGTAGGCTCCAGTCTAAGAAAGGAAAATAATGACAAAAGGGAATTGGGGGAAATGAAGAACCAAAATAGAAAACAAGTCATTTGGGCATGGTGACACAAGGGCTGCAATCCCTGTACTTGGGAGGCTGAGGCAGAAGGATCACAAGTTCAAGTTCAGCCTCGACTACATAGCAAAACTCAAAAAACAATAAAAAAATAGAAAACAGCTGTATAGGATGGTGGCATAGGTATAGATGCTGTATAGGAATAAAATCTAAGGGAAGTGATCACAGATTTAGAGGGAGAAACAGTGGAATCCTGGAAGTAAAGAGAACAAAATTCAAAGAAAGCATAAGCAGATAACAGCATCAAAGCTCCAGAGCATGCAAATGAGATGTGAAGGTTAAGATATCCACTAGATTTGGCAAGGAAGAAACCACTGGTGACCTTGGTGAGAATCACTTCAGGAAAGCAGCGATAACAAAATCTAGATTGCAATGGGTTGAGAAGAAAATGGGAAATGAGAATGGAGCTATTAAATATAGATAACCTTTGGGCAGACTCGTCAAAAAGGAGGAGAGAATGGAAAGATAGAAAGCAGCAGATGGAAAAACCAGAAGTAAGCCCTAGAAGACCTTCATCCAACATTTGCATACAGGGCTGGGGATTTAGCTCAGTGGTTCCATCGCCTGTCTCACAAGTGCAAGGTGGCAAGTTCGATCCTTGGTACAAAACAAACAAACAACAATAAAAAACAACAACAACAACAGCAATGTCTGAATACACAAGTAGGTCACTCACTGTCAAGGCCAGAGTCCAGCTCCCTGCACCAGCTTCCACTGAATTGTGGTGTCCTGGGGATTTGTATGAATTACCCACAGACATAGAACTCTGTGCCCATACTGTTTGCAAGATGTATGCATAGAGTATGATAATAACAATAGCCATTTATTGAAAAGATATTTATGCAAAGATATTAAAGCTAAGAGCTTTACATAAATTATCTCATTTAATCCTCACAACAACGCTGTGAGGTAAGCCTTATTATTTTTTTCAACTTGAAACGATGAAAACAGACAAAAATTGCTTACTTAGCCTGTTACAGGCCATCCAACAAATAAATGACAGCACCAAGACCCAAAGTCAGGTTCACCTATTCAACACCTGTGCTCCTTCCTATGAAGCCAGAATCTCGCAAGATGAATTATCAAAGAATCAAAGCTATCAGGAACAGGTGGGAAGCTTTTCACAATGCAAATCTGCAGATCCTACAAAAGATGTACTCACTTTTTTAATGAAAATTGGAGCCCAGACTCTGCAAACTCCATAAATGATTAAATTTAATTCCATAAATGGTTCCTATGTTCACAGAAGTTTTCTTAGGTTAAGTATTTACCGCTTTACTCTGAGCTACCTGTCATTTGGCTTCACCCATGCTGAGATTTATTCTCTTCCCTGAGGATAAAGAAAGTTGAGACTGGTTATTTGAGAGAAAGATGTTTCTCTTGCCTTAGCCTGGACCTAACGAATGAGCATTTCTGGGGGGAAGCCTGGCAGGCTGTGTATTTAGCAAGTTTCCCTGGTTAATTTTTACTTTCACTGAAGATTAAGCAACACTGTTTTATCATTTGCAGCTAAGGATATCACAAGTGTTATCCTGGGCTCTAATTTGGATTCTAACGCTTAATCATTTTAAGATTCATAAAATGGGCATAAACTGGGTCACTGCTTAGAAAACCAATTCAATTATCATTTACCTGGTTATAACAAAAACAAGGTAACAATAGCTTAAACAAAGGAGTTTATTTTTCTCTTAAGTTAAAGTTCAGAGGTAAACAATCCAGAACTGGTATGAGATCTCTAATTATTAGAAAAGAAGATTCTTGCTATCTCTCTGCCTTTTCATTATTAACATATCACCTTGTGACATAAAATGATTACTGAGGTTACAGCCACTGAGTGTACTGTTCTGAATAAAGGAAGAGAAAAGGGGATGAACGTCCCGAAAGAATCAGATCTTTATAACACTTCTTGTTTATATCACATTGACTAGAACTTAGTCACCGGGCCATACCGAGTTCAAGGAAACCAAGGAACTCAATCTTTTAGTTAAGCATCAGGTCTTTGCCTCAAGTCAAACTTCAGTTATTTACAAAGAAATGATAATAAATATTGATGTTGTAGCCATAAAAATACATCTATGCAGACTTCTTACTGCTGGGAGCTGAGAATTACAGTTTCTGTGTTTTGAAATCCATTGGCCACACTTCCCAGAGGGAGGCACCAGCAACGGCTAAGTGTAATAGGGTACAAAGTTGGACTCCATCTTAATAGATAAGAAGGTTGACCGACTGGCTCAAGTACTGACTGCCTGACTGCTTTGCAGAACCTTTATTATTCTGTATCTTCCTTAGCCTAAAGGGCAATCTGAATGCTAACCACTCAACCCCTCCAGCCATCCCTTACTGGAGCTGATGGCTCTCTTGGCCTTCATTAGCTTCCTCTCTATTTCCTTCCACAAAGTGATCTCTCCTAGTAAAATATGTGCATATTAATCTCATCTAGGCATCTGTATCTCAAACTACCTGGACCAACAAAGTTGACAAGGCAGTTCACAGTCCCTCGTGCAGATAATGCAAATAACACTTGTGTAACTCAGTGAGGGCTATGCAGTGCCCATCAATAAATGATAACATATTGATCAACTTATCATCAATAAGTGATAACTGAGGGGTGATAATGGTGGGGAGCAGGAGGATGAAGTTTTGCTGAGTAAGCCCAGGAGAAAGGAGTGTTTTACAGATACAAGGGATACAAGGTCTGAAGCAAATCACTGTTTTATTCTCCTTTGCCCCCTGAATGTTTCTATCACAGTAAAATCTGGTTAAAATCAGCACCAAAGTCGACATGAAACAGAGAGTATAGACCTTAGAAAGTTGTCATCAAAGGCCACCTGAACTGTTATTACTTAACACCTGCCATTTCAAATGATTTTTCAGCAAAAAGAAGAAAAGGCAGCAGAGCAAGCCTTGAGCCAAAATTGGACAAAATAAACCTAATTTCCTGAGCAACTCTTGTTCTCATATGGGAAAAACGATGACCAGAAATTACTTGTCATGATGACCTAAGAACACTATTCTTAGGAAAAAGTGTTCAATGTAGAAGCTAAAGAACATGTAAATCTCAACAAAAATAACAAAGAAATACCAAGGAGAGAACACTGAGGAAAGGTACAGTGAAGGTGAAAGGTAGACGTGACTTTATATATGACACAAACGGTCCAAGAGTCCATGTACTTGACATATGGTAGGAGCTTAATAAATGATGGCTGAACAGATAAGAGAATGAGTCATTCAAGGTTATAGATCACCATTCATTCATTTGTTAAAGAAGGATTAGGAGGGAGTATCCTATGTGCCAAGCTCTGTGCTAGGCACTGAGGATGTTGCAGTAAGCAAGACAGTTGAAGTCCCCCCTGTCCTTCTGCAGACAAAAAAAATCTTCTTTGCAGATATTTTATATGAACCCCTCTAGTTCTGTCCTTCTACATTCACAGACTGAATGGGAGCCAATGCCTAGCAAAGTTAAAGCCCATTGTTTCAGAAATTCTTTCTTACACTCTAAAATAAAGCTGACTCACCAATGTAAAGTTATCATGATGCAACCTCTATTGACTTCTATATTAATTATCTATTGCTGCATAACAAATTATTTGTGATAGCCAGCTTTTTGTCACTGTGACAAAATAATCAACTTATAAAAGGAAAAGTTTATTTTGGCTCAAGTTTCAGAGGTTTCAGTCCATGGAAGGGGACACAGTCCCAATATCCTCTTCAAGGACATAACTTCATTCCGTGAGGCCACACCTCCTAAAGGTTCCACCACCTCCCACTGATGACCAAGCTTTCAACACAAGGAATGTAAAAGACCTTTATCCAAATTGTAGAATTATCCCAAGATCTAGCAGCTTATAATAACAAACATTTATTATCTCACAGAGATAAGGGGTGACTTAACTGATCATGTGATTTGTGGTCTCTCATGAGTCATTATGTTAGCTGGGGATTCAGTCTCAGACTTGACCTAGACTGCAAGATCTGCTCCCAGGGTAGCACACTGACATGACCTGCAAGTTGATACTAGCTGTTGCCAGTAGGCTCAGCTCTTTACTGCATGGGCCTCTCCTTAGGGCCCCTCATGACATGCAGCTGGTTTTCCCCAGAATATATAACACAATATTCAGAAGACAGAAATAAAAACAAGGACAGAAGTTATAAACTGATCTGGGAAATAACATAGAAGGAAATAAGATAAAATAACTTTTTTCATACTGTTTTGGTCACACAGACTACCCCTGGTACCGCATGAAAGAAGACTAGACAGGGTATGAAGACCAAGTAGTGGGGATCACTGAAAGGCCATCTTGGAGACTATGGTCTCCATGGAGAGTTCTCTCTTCCCAAATTCCACTAAAATTCTGGGGTAGGGGATACAAATATCGCTCCTGAAGAATACAGAAGCAAATAATGAATTTACTCAGTTCTGGAAACCTATGTTTTGAATTCCATAAAACTGCTTTTCCTATTTCTTACGTATTTGTGGAAACAAAAAAATTGATCTTATAGACAGAGTGAAAAATGATCACCAGAGACTGGGACAGGCAGTGAGAGATGGAAGATGGAAATGAGTTAGATAAGCAGCACCAAATTAGGGAAGAATTAGTTCTGACTTTCTATAGCACCATAGGGTGACTACTAGTTACAAAAATATATGATACACTTCAAAATAACTAGAAAAGAAATACAAAAGTTCCCAACACATAGAAACTGTTAATATTCGAAGAATAAGAATGCTTATTATCCTGGCCTGATCGCTACACGTTATACACATATATTGAATTATCCTACTGTGGCCCATAAAAAAGTACAAATGTTATGTCTCCATTTAAAAAAATGCTTGATTATCTTCAACTGTACTTCAGCATCATGCTATAGCCAGCATAGAAGGACATCATAAGAAATTACTCCAGTTAAGTCATAGCTGTATTCATGGCACTGTTCTATCAGTGGACCCACAGGAAAAATAGCTTTCCAGTCTCAGGATCAAGAAAAGTTGAGCTCCTAAAAAGTCGTACTTTGTTTTTCTCGTATGAGCTCTGGAATTCTGTTCCATTTGAGTTTTCCTGTTCAGCTGTTCAGAAATTTGGGAGCTAAGTATGTGAGCCTCTGCTGGCACTGTTCTAAAGCTAATGCCATCCAGAGTTACTTCTTTTACTTGTTTTCTATTTTCTCCGATTTCCTCAACTTTTTATCTCATTCTTTTGCATATTTTGTGCTTTTGTAATTCCTATCAAAGCTTTTGTGGATTTGACATGGAGTTTTTTAGGCCTGAAGTTTTTGCCGAAAAAGCCTGATGACCGCAGTACATGTGCCATCTAGTGGTGAAAGAAACAACTGCCAGAATACAACCTTGATTCTTCAGTTGTGTTTCTGTTGGGGAGGCTGGAAGTACTGGGTGAGGGGCACAGAAAAAGACCAGGAATCCTCTTTGTGCTATGCCTGGGAGCTGACACTGCTAAGAATTAAAGGGACTCAGGCTGGGCCAAAGAGCAGTGACTGAATGACTGAAATCCAAGATAATTTATTAGAATTTGAAGAAACGGCCAAAAAGGAGTGAATATCTTTCAAGTGAGGAAGGCACTGATAATGGAAGAATTAAGTGAAAGGTGTTAGAAAGAGTAAATAATGAAAATAGGCCTGATTCAAGCAAATGAACACCCAAAAGTTGCTTAATACAGGCTGACTGTGAATGTGAATCACTAGTTTTTAAATACTTGCTTTAACTATAAAAGAATTTTTTTTAGAGTCTAATACTGCATTGAACTACACAAAGTCATGGAACACATTGTCAAAGGCCATACAGCCTGTTGGTTAGAGGTCCAGGTCCAGGATGACTCTTGGGCCAGTCTTCCTTCCTTACCACCACTAATCACATGTAGCAGATACTTCTTTGGGCTTTGATTTTGTACACAGTTTCCAAATAAAAATCGTTTTTAAATGCTGGATGCAGCATGTTTCCAATAGATTATTACTCAATGGTTTTGCAACTTCCCCTTGATACTCCTTTCCAAAAAAAAAAAAAAAAAAAAAAAAAAAAAAAAGCAAAATGGAGGTAATGGTTATAAAGCCTTGGTTTCATTAATCTTCACTGCCTGGCAAAAGCTATCAGTTTGAAATGCTAGGGAAGGTTTCTAGAAGCCAATCACAGTAGGTGAGGAAGCACTAGGCTGAGAGAGAAAGGGTAAATTCATTCATACCATGTTAATGTAGTACCTGCTCTGGGCAAAGTTCTGAGCAGGATGCTAGGTGGCGCTATCAGTAACGCACTGACCATCTCCTAAGCATATGCACTTCATCTGTCTGTATCCTGATGTGTATTTTTGAGCACAGATCTTGCTACAGCTGAGCAAAGCCTGGATCTGGAGGATCCTTGAAGACCTAGCCTACAGTTTTACAGTCTCCGACTGAATGTCTTGAAGACAGCCTGGAGTCAGAGACCATTGAGAAGGTTGGAAATGCTGTCTTTAATAGAATCTTGAGACTTTACCATATTGGACAGCCTAGAGAGAGACTATTTTAATCATCTCAGAGAGTTCTTTTGGACAGCACTAGCCAAAAGCTTTTTCTTGGATTTTCTGCTTCCCTGAGTTGTGTGATATTCAGGCCCTATAGAGACTGATGTAAGCAGAGACTGATATGAGTCATGGTTTCTGGAAGAGGTACATCCCCTATATAACAACTGTTCCAGGCTAGTGTCCTCAAAGGTGCAAATGACATACCAGAAATAGAGGACATCAGAGTTCAGTTCCTTAAACTTTTCAGGCTTCTGTGCTGGAAAAAGGTATTAAAATGGGAGCAAAGGGAACAGAAAAAACAATAGGAGACTCAAGCTTTGAGGTCAGAAAGACCTAGATTCCCATCCCAGGTTTCCCATTATTAATTGAATCTTTTTTGGTCAAGTCTTGGGTACCAGTTTTCTTACTAGCAAAAAGAAACAAAGACCACAATTGTTATGAGGATTCAATGACACGATGGATGACACAGTATCTGGCCCATAATAAGCATAGATTAGTGTGGACTTCTTACTCATCTTTTCTCCCCCTTCCCAATTCCCATGCTGGAGATAGAACCTAGGCCCCCATGAATGCTAGGCAGGCACTCGACACTCCCAGTCCATTGCACTCTTTTGTATGCTAATCTCTACTCTGCAGAGGTTAGGAGTCACAGGTCACTTTCTAATCAGGTTAGTCCTGTCTAGCTGCTCTAATCATTTTCTCTATAGATATTTATTATGAAAATTCCAACTTCTGACTTTGTGTTCTGCATAATTCAGAGATAGAAGACAAGTCCCTGAATGGAGGAGCCCACTGCCCCATGGGAAAAATTAGTATTCAAAGTGGTAATTATATCCTAGAGGAACCATAAGTTAATTGAGAGTGCAAAGGGAGAAGGACACGCAGGAGGTGATATTTCAGCCAAGACAGAAAGGGTAAGTAAAAGTTAACCTGCAAGCACAGAAGATAGGGCATGCCTAGCAGAGATGAAGTACATGTCAAAAAGGGAAGGCTAGAAATAGGAAGAAAAGGGCTAAAGGTGTAGGAGAAGTGGGAAAGGAAATAAGGGAAAAGTAAAAACATGAGAAAATGAAAAAATGGAAACAAAGTCTTTGTAAACAGGGAGAGGGTAAAGGGAGGGCAGAGGTACGGGGAAGAAATGAGAACCAAGATGTCACGTAAAGGTACAAGATCCGAATGATAAATGTAATGACACTGTATAGTTTAAAAGTACCAATAAACTCAATGAGAAAAAAAAAAAGGAAGGCTAGAAAGCAAGATAAATCCACTTAGGAAGGTACTTAAGAACTGGAATGAGGAATTTGAACTAAATTTGTAGAGGATACAAAGCTCCAAAGGGAGTAAGGTTGTCATATTTGAGTATTGAAAATGTTTATCACCAGTGTGGGGATAGTTTAGAAGTTGCAGGGCTGGGAAAAAAATGAGGCTAGCCTCAGTTTGGCCCATTCTTTCCCTTCTTTACTGTGCTCCAGTCACAAAGGACATCCCTTGAGTTCTTTGAATAACAAAATATCAAGCTCTTTCCCACCTCAGAGCCATTACTATTGTTCCTTCTGCCTGAACCACTCTTCTCTTGGCTCTTACAGGGCTTCCATTTTCTCAGCCTTCAGGTCTCACAGATCAAGCACTTTTTCCATAATTTCTCAGTCTGTGTGTTTCTCTCTATTATTCCCTCTTGAAATGTCCTGTGTCTTTTACATTATTATTACAATTTGACACTGTATTCTTATTTGTATGATATAATGAGTAACTGTTTTCCCTAATAAACTAAATTCCATGAGAGTAAGATCATGTCTCCTCCCATTTAAAACCATGTCCTCAGCATTCATCACAATGTCTAGAACTGTGCTGGCACTTTTGACAAATACAGTATGTATAAAACTGTCAGAACAGTCACAGTGAGCAAGGCTTTACCTCAGGAAATAACAGAAAACTTGAGGAGACTAACACCTCACGAAGCACACAGAACCGGTCTGAGACAAGAGTCAGAACTAGTTCTACCTACCCTTATAGCTGTATAACCCGGAAAGCTCAACATCTCTATCCATCACACTCTGAATTTCCCCTTGGTAAAATAAGAACAACCTCCCCCAAAGTTTAGCAGAGAGAACAGACTTGAAGACAGAAATATGGGTAAGGCTGGATTGAAGGGTCGTGTTGGATCAAACGAGAACGCCTGGAAGACCAGATAACGCTCTCGAAAGGCGGAAATTACCTCCTGATGTAAGTCCTGACACCAAACTGATCCCCTCGTGCGCAGCGGCATGGCTCTTTGTAACCTTATAAAATGTCCGATGAGCAGCACACCGTGGGGAGGTAATTTGGGGCCGTTATCATTTCTTTTACATGGCTTCGCCATTTCTCAGCAAATCTCTCTAGCTTTTATTTAATCGAAACCTAAGCTTGAAGGGCGGTCAATATTAGGTTATAGAAGGAAAATCCTCATTAAATAACTGCCAGCAGGTGGACAGGCAGATATCCACGCGCAGCGCCACCTGGCGGGAAGGGAGGAGCCAGCGTGGAAGGTCGGACCTCCCAGGCCTCTTGCCATCCGGCTCTTCCCCGGGTACTGGACCTCCGCTATACTACAATTCCCAGAAGACATCGCGGTGGCCCCTTTCTCTGAGTAAAGGGCCACGCTCACGTCTCCGACCTCAAGAAGGCGGGATTACTTAATCGAGAGATTTAGCCTGTCCTTCCCCCTCTCCACTCCCGCCATCTAGCTCTCCAGGATGAGCAGGCTCCGCAAGGCGCTCTGGGAAACGTAGTTTCGAGAAGACGTTTGAGAAAAGGAGAAGGAGAATGAGCTTTTTCAGCCAATTAGAGGTGGGCTCCGGCGGTTCACGTGACCTCCGTAGTCAACAGTTCTGGGACTTTTCTCGGAGTTGTTATTAAGAGTCAGAATCTCTGGATAGTTCCTGGATTCGGCTTCTGGATTTGCCTCCCTGGTCTCCGCGCCTTTCCGAAAGAGCGCCGGCCGCATATTTGCATATACCTAAGCGCGGCCTCGCTCTCCATAACTTGCATGCTGTGTGGTACTTCCCCATGCTCTTCTACCCACAGCCTCTGCAATAGCCAAACTGAGCCACTAGGGCTTCTTCGTAACTTCGGTGAAGTTATTTGATCACCTCATCTTTGAGGACCTTTTTACTACTTGTTCTCACTCCACTAACTAACCTAGATCCTAAAAGTCATCTCCTATCTAATTTCCTTATGGAACTCCAAAACCGTAGGTTAACACAATTGCCTGCTTTTGGTTTGCTAGGTGCTCTTGGTAGGGGAAAAATACTTTACCTATTCTAATATGTTAGTACCACTACAATCAAGGTCCCAGACCACAGCTAAGCCCTAACTTAGTGATGATTATAGCATGAGGGTGGAGTGGTGCCTAAATAATAGTAGAGACAGAGAGTCTGCTGCTGAGAACCCTGGAAGGAGTAGAAGACTTTGGAAGTATTTTGCGGCCTTCCACCTCACATCTGCCCTTTTCTAAAGACATGATAATGAAATGTGGAACAAAGCAAAATATTAGGGGATTGTTCAAGAATGGCTAGTTGGTAAGAAAGTAGAAGATACTGTGAAGACTTAGAAATGTAACACCCCAAGAGTGAAATAAAAAATAGCAAGAATATATAGAAAACACTAAATTGGTATGTTAAGAGTTAAATGACTCCACAATACAAATGATAAAATATTTTCCAAAGCATTATGATGGAAAGAGATTGTTTCTGATGGAAAGCCAGGCATAGGCAATATTTTGTTAGCTTTCCAGAAGATTAAAAGATCATACCAAAAAAAACTCCCTTGAGACGTAGCAGGTGTATGAGGACCCTGGAAATCAGCAAGTAATCCAGCTTCAAAAAAAATTTTTTTAGTGAATCTTTTTGAGGGGAAAAGGAGATCCAAAACAGATATATTTGGACACATCAGAAGCCTAGATCCTAAAAGTCATCTCCTATCTAATTTCCCTATATAACTCCAAGACCATAGGTTAACACAATTGCCTGCTGGGCTGCATCTGTAGAGGAAGAATCCTATGAAGATTGGGGCCCTGCTGACATACAGCTGTTGAGCAAGCTTTGTGCCCTTGGTGTTACCCACACAGCCTGAAACTTCGCGAAAATGTGTGCCAAGCAAGCACTGGACAGAAGATTTGGTTTGGTTTTGTTATCTTACAATGATAATATTTTTTTAAATTTATATGTTTCATTCCTCTGTAGCATAAGGTTCATTTATCATTCACGCAGTCCATGAGATGCCTTAAACCATATCCAATTGCTTTCCTATACCATGTGATATATGATATAAGTAAGCAACAAATAGGTAAATTAACACTTAATTGTAGAGGATATCGTGTAGAAAGCAATCCAATTTCTTGCACTTCTACATATCAACCTTAAAACCTGACTCTAAATTTAAAGACAGTGCCATTAACAACAGGAAATTACAACTACATTTACATGTGTCTCTGGAAAAATGCATGCCGAAAATAACCACAATTTTATATATGCAAGGCAAATATCCAGAATGAAACAAAACAATTCTGGAATCCCACATGAAATTAATATTTTAAGAGTAAGATTCTCAAGGAATCAGAAAATCTATGTGTTTTGGAAAAGAAAAATCACATGGACATCAGTTTTGAGTAAGATAGAGCAACACATCTCAAATTATTGGTGCAGAACCATTCAGAGATTTTTGATGGCTTGTGTCATTGCATACTACTAATTTTGTAAACTAAAAATTTATTTCTAAGAAAAAATTAAGTTACAGTCAATTACAAAATACAATATGCAGCACCATTTTATCTTCCAGCAGATTGTTTTAGTATCTATGTCCTTTTGGGAGGGCACTGAAACAGGGTCTTGCTATGTAGTTCAGGCTGGACTTGAACTCATGATGCAGCCCCAGGCTGGCAATCCTCCTACCTCAGACTCCCTAGTTCTAGGATTATAGTGTACATCACCATGCCCAGCTATATCTCTGTATTTGATCCCTTCTGATTTTCTTTTGGTGCATGGTGATAGAAATGTGTCAAGATTCAATCTGTATGTGTGTAACCAGTTTCCCCAGCAGAGGCTATTTTTCTTCCAGGATATGTTTTTGACTCCTTTGTCAGAGATCAGATGACTTAATGTGTCTGGACTTGTTTATCTTCTATTCTGTTCCATTGATTCACGTGTCTGCTTTTGTACCAGTACCATGCTGTTTTTATCGCTGTAGCTCTGTAGTATAATTTGAAATTTGGGCTTGTGATTCTTCCTGCTTTGTTCTTGTCACCCAGGATTGCTGTCTTAGTTACTTTCTTCTTGCTAAGACACAATATCAGACTCCTACAACTGTAGGAAGAAAAAGTTTATTTTGTCTCACAGTTTGTAGAGGTTTCAATCATAGTTGGCTGACTCCAAGGCAAAGCAGCATGGCAGAGGGGCATGGCAGAAGGGAAAAGCCTCATAGCATAGTGGCAGGAATAAGAGAGTGATCAATGGAGGAGGGAGATAAAACCTTCCAGGCCACACCCCTATTGTTCCACCTCCTCCAACCAGGCTTCACCTTCATGTTTAGCTATAAACTCATCAGTGGACTAATACACTGATGAGTATCATGCACCCATAATAAAATCACCTCCCAAAGGCCCCACCTACAAATGCATAAGGCTTTGAGGGGACATCTAGATATAAAGTATAACAATTGCTTGCTATTATGGGTCTCTTTTGGTTCCGTATAAATCTTACAATAGTTTTGTTTAGTTCTGTGAGGAATGCTATTGATATTTCATTGGGATTGCATTAAATCTATATGTCAATTTTGGTAATGTGACCATTTTGACAATATTGGCTCTGCCTTCCCAGGAAAATGGGCTGCTATCTGTCCATTTTCTCATGTCCTCTTTTTAGAGTGCTGTAGTTTTCATTGTTAAGATCTTTCACTTCCTTGATTAGGTTAATTCCTAAGTATTTAACTTCTCAATGATATTGTGAACGGTACTGTTTTCCTATTTCTCGGTGAGTTCATTATTGGTGTACAGGAACACTCCTGATTTTTGAGTGTTGATTTTATACCCTCCTATATTGCTGAATTTGTCTTTTGGTGGAATTTCTTCGGTCTTCCATGTAGAAGGTGATGTCATTTGCAAAAAAAGGATAGTTTGACTTCTTCCTTTTCTATATGTAAGCTTTTCCTTTCTCTTGCCATACTGCTCTGGCTAATGTTTCAAGTACTGTCCTGAACAGGAGTGGTGACAGTGCACATCCTTGTCTTGTTCCTGATTTCAGAGGGAAAGCTTTCAGCTTTTCCCTATTTAATATGATGTTGAGAATAGGTTTATCATAAATGGCTCTTGTCATGTTGAGATAAAGTCCTTTTATATCTGTTTTCTTTTAGAGTTTTTATCATAGATGTTGGGTTTTGTCACAGTCTTTTTCTGTATCTATCAAGATGATGGTGTGATTTTTGTCCTTGCTTCTGTTTATGTGGTACATTACATTTATTGTTTTACATATGTTGAACCATCCTTGTATCCCTGGGATGAAACCTACTCAGTCATAACATATGATCTTTTTCATGATTTGTTGCATCTGTGTTCATTGAAGAGATTGGCCTGTGGTTTTCTCTTTCAGTTGGGTTCTCATTTTGGAATAAGGATAACACTAGCTTCTAGGAATGAGTTTGGAAGTACTCCTTCTCTTTGGATTTCATTAAAGAGTTTGAGGAATATTGGTATTATATCTTCCCTGAACTTCTTATGGAATTCAGTGGTTAATCCATTGGATCCTGGACTTTTCTACTTGGTAGATTTTTTTTTATAATTGCCTCAATTTCATTACCTGTTACTGGATTATTCAAGAGTTTATGTCTTCTTGGTTCAGTTTTTGTTCAGAACTAATTATAATTGAAACAGAATCTCTATATTCCTATGGACACATGAAAATTTTATGATATTATATTTGTGTACATGTTCAAAATGTGTTTTTCTATTTAGGTCACCTTTGATATTTTTCTATCATTTTTTCGAGTTTCTTCATAAATGTTTTAAATATCTTTTGTTAGATTTACTACAAGACACTTTATCATTTCTTAATGTTATATATGACATCTTTTGAAAAATTAGATTGTCTAGCTCTTTATGCCTAAACTATAGCAAAACAATTGAATCACCATGCTAAACTCTCATATAAATTCTAAAAATCTGTACTTTATCTTGGGTTTTGTTATGTAGACAATTGTAGAAATCTGTGAATCATTACAAGTGACATATAGTGAGCTGAATGATGCTGCCCTCCAAAAATGTTGTTACGGCTTGTATCTAGATGTCCCTCCAAAGCCTCATGTGCTCATAGATGGAGTTTTTCAGAGCTGGCTACATCTAGGACAGGGATCCTGGGATTAAGGGTATGTGGCCCTAAAATAGTCCATTGATTGGAATTAGCATATTTCTGGCTGTGTATAGTGGGAATCCCACCCTGGGTGTGGGGGAGCACCATCAATAGACTTATAGCCTGGATGGAACATAAAGGGAGAAAGGGAAGGCAGACTGGCTGCTGCTTGCTGATTCACTGTCTCCTGCCTGCTTTGCATGGACTATCCCTATTCTGTAACACCCCTCTGCTATGACACCCTGCCTTGGAGCCAGCCAACTATGGACTGAAACCTCTACAAACTGAGCTGAAATAAACCTTTCCTCCTTTAACTTTGAGTGTTGGGCATTTTGTCTCAGCAATAAGAAAAGTAACTAAGGCATTTCCATACCCCAATTGCCAGAACTTACTTTATATACATTACTTTATATAGCACACAGGATTTTTTTTCTTGATGTGACTGAATTAAGTATCTTGAGATAGAGAAATTTTCCTGCATTATATAGGTGGGCCCAATGAAATCACAGGGTTGTTTTGTTTGGGTTTTGGTTCTGTTTTTGTTTGTTTTATTATTTTTGGTTTTTTTTATCTGTTTTTGCTTTATTAGGGGTTGAACCCAAGGCTTTTGCATTGAGCTATGTCCTCAGCCCTATTCTTTTGGGTGGGGGTGGGGGATAAGGCTGTTCTTTTAAGGGAGATGCAGGAGGGTCAAAGTCAGAGAAAGCTATTTAATGACAGTAATAGAGAAAAAAGAGATGATAACAGAAGCAAACATGACTAACTAACCAGCCACATAACTAACAACAGTCTCATGATTTTTTTTCTTTTCTTTATTTCGCTAAATATATAAGTTATAGCTTGGGCCAGGGATTTAGTTCACTGCCTCTCAAGGTCCTGAGTTTGATCCCTGGTACTGAAAAAAAGGGGGGCTATGCATGTTATAGCCTATGTCTTGATGTCCCCCCAAGCCTCACACTCATAGGTGGGGAGTTTCAAAGGTGGCTGGGTTAGAGTGTATGATGCTTGGATTAAGGGTGTGTGTTTACTAAATTAGTCTACTCACTGGTCTACCATAATTCTGTGTGTGGATAATGGGAAGGCGCACCCTGGGTGTGATGGCACCACCCAAAGGGTGGGTAGCCTGGAAGGGATAAAAGGGAGAGACAGGCTGCTGCTGCTTTGCTTGCTGCTTGCTGCTTCATTACTTCCCTACTTCGCTGCTTTGCTGTGTTCTGCATGCCATGAGCTATTTCTCCTCTGCTATTGCCCTCTGCCATGCCACCCTGCCTTGGAACCAGTATGATGGACTGAAGCCTCTACGAATTGTGAGCCAAGGGCCAGGCATTTAGCTCAGTGGTTCCACCGCCTGCCCCGCAAGTGCAAGGACCAGTGTTCGATCCCCCATACCAAAAAAAAATTTTTTTGAGCCAAAATAAACCTTTCCTCCTTTAACTTTGTGTGTCAGGTATTTTGTCTCAGAAATTAGAAAAGTAACTAAGGCACTGTATATATTACTAGATGGTACCTTGTTTATGTTTGCTTGCTTTTAAACATAGAAACAGTATCACTCAGAAACGGCACTCTTACTGATGCTTAGCTTTAGTCAACATTGTTCCTAAGGGTTAACCTCTCCACATAGCAATGGTCCATTATCTTTTCACTACAGTGTAGCGTTAGTTTTTGTGAAGGTGCTACAATTTACTACAACTGTGGACATTATGTTATTTCCTTTTTTATTAGTCTATCATGTATACTAGTGTAATAATTTCTTTCCCTTGCTTTCTCTATGAAACTTGTCTTAATCAGTTACTGGATCTTCTGGGCTAACACCAGAATTTTCTTGTCTCTTCTCTTTTTTATTTCTTTGTATTTTTCTTCTACTATCTCAGAGAATTCCTGAAATTATACTGTACCTTACTTATTGAATTTTTATTTATGCTATCATATTTAACATTTTTAAGGACTCTAATTCTCTGGACATTCTTTTTTAGCTTACTGTTCTGTTTTCATAAAGATGAGACTCACAAAGTCTAGGATTTTTCTTGAAACTTTCTTTTACTTTCTGCATTATCTTTTTCTCCCTAATATGGCTGGTTGGGTGGTTGGTAGGTTCAAATATCTTTCATATTGGTTTCTCCCCCATGATGACAAGTGATACATAAGTTAGCACAATCCTGATCTAAATGTATAAATTGAGACTCTGCCAGTAGTATTCACAGCAGGGTGATCAGGTGGGGATACAGCTCCTTCACTGGGAAAACACCAAATGTTAGTAGGCCTTTTCCCTTGGCCTACTCAGTACACACACATACACACACACACACACCCCTTCCTTTCTTCTTCCTAGTGAGTATAGCTTGTCTGCCATCATTGTGGCTACTGAGCGGGAAGAGTGAATTGAGGGCTTTGCCATTCAAAGGTAGACTTTCGCTTATGCTAATTTTTAGTATAGATCTCTGATCTCAACTGTGATTGGGATGTCCAAATCCACAACCTCTTTGTTTGAATGTCCCATCCTCTTCCAATGAAGAGGAAGGTAGTTGCTTAGTTGTACAAAATGGGGGTAGAGATCTGAGAGGCACACTTCTTCTCAGATAGCCAAAATGTGTTTATTTTTGGCCCACTCCACCCCCATCTTCAGGTGTCTTCTATATGGGGTCCTGTGGTGAGGAATCTATTTGTTTCTTCCTTGTGCACAACTCTCCTTTTTAGGTTTAAACTTCAACTTTCTCTGCTTTCCTACATCAGTTACCACTGACTTTCAGCTTCCAAAATGTTCTTGACATTTGTCATCTGTTTCTATACCCTCGCCAATTTTCTTTGTCCTTGTGTATTTAAGCATTTTTGTTGTGATTTCTTCACTGTCATTTCGAGGATCTAAGGAGGAGAAAGAAAAAAATGCGTACATTTTCAAGAAACAGTATTGCCACCCCACAACGCAAAGATGGATAAGTACCTGACAGGAGACTCACTGGAAACTGCAGGATGTCTGCAGAGCCTTTCAGATGTCTGTGGCAGACCCTGGTTTTCAGAGCCCTCTGTATTGCTAGCGGACTGCCTACCACTGTCAGTATTTAGTCAAGTGGCAAGTCAGCAGGAGTTCTCTGCGTGCAATGGTTTTGCAAAGAGCAGTTGAGGAAAGTGCTGCTAAACTAGGGAAAGAATCAGGCTAGATGGAGCAATTAAGTCTGTTGGCAAAGCACTGATGACCAAACTCTAGATAAATCTCCTCCTCCCCAAATTCCCCCTTTCCAGAGTTCATTCTGGAGAAAGAAGGGAAAGAGGCAGTCCTGGGTGCACGGGAGGAATAGCCCAAGATCACAGAGTTCACACTAGCAACTCCAGTTCAGAGTAGACGAGCTGATGTGGACCTGACTGTAGCACCTGAGGTCAAGTTCCTGAAGGGTAAACAAGATTTCTTATTCCCAATCTGAGGACCCCCTCAAATGCCATGACTTGGTTCATTTCTCTACCCAATGCACTGCTGCTAGTGTGGGGAAAATCACCACAAACAGGAAAGCTGTGCCTCAAACAGAATAGCAATTTGCCTTCTGCATTCAGCAGACAAAGGTAGATGAGGCAGTTCTGAGAGAGGACAGCACAGTCACCCTCTACAGAGGGGTGTTGTCTCAGCCAGAGAGGCCATCTCCCATCAAGAAGGAGAGATGTGCTGTTGCAGATCCCCAGATCTTAGGGTAAATGCTCACCTTTCTCCTCTGATGATGAGGCTCCTTCGAGATGCAGTCCTCCTGAGCAGCCAAATCATGCCTGAGAGGTTCAGATAAATGGGAAAAGGGCCTGGAACAATAGCCCTTGCCCTGATGACTCAGCAGCCACTGCTGCATCGACAGGGATACCTGCTTCTGCTCTCTTCAGAGTGCTGGAGCCCACATCCATGAGGAAACTCCTCACTGCATTTTTCTGTGCTCTCCCTCCCAAGGCCCGCACCTGCATCTCTTGCCCTTGAGCCTGGGAATCTCTGTCCCCACAGGGGCAGTGCTAACAAATGGGTAATGAACATAGGAGTCCGTTCCTCCAGCTGTCTTCCCAATGTGGGGGCAATTGTAAGGTGTCTCCAGAGCGACTGAGTCAAAACCTTCGTTAGGACTTGCTCTCACACTTCTACTTGCCTTCTTTCTTCCAGGGTTGTGCTACCTGTTCCCTTCCCAACACGTTTTCTTAAATAAGTTTTACAGGAATCGTCTCGAAGTCTGCTTCTGAAAACTCAATCTAAGACAGCCTCCTTTTTCAGAATCCCTTTCTGGTTTGGTGCTACTGAAAAATCAAAGGAACAAGAAGCCTTTTTAAAAAAATCAAGACCATAAGGATGCTGGGGGTAAAACTAATCTTGAGAAAAGGAAGGGGTGGAAGCTTACATTAATTCTTCAAATTAAAAGCAGAGAACTGGGCTTCTGCAGGGAACAAAGGGTCTGAGAAGAGGAAGAAGTTGAGGGTTTAAAGGGGAGATGGCTGTGTGACAGTAGAAAAGCTGGCTGGCTGCTGGAACGAGCCTTCAGTAAGGACTGATGCTCACACAGACTCTGTGTGGGTGTGAGGCTTGGAGCAAAGGAAATCAAATGAAAAGGCTGTGCCAGAGACTGCAATGCAGAACAAAAGAGCATGTTGAGAAGGCAAAGTGATCTAGAAACTGACTTCAGTCAGTGGGAGAGGAACTGTGAGCCAGAGAAGACTGAGGACTTTATCCACCGTGAGTTCCCCGCAGGCCTGAACATGTACCTGCGCGCACACACACACACACACACACACACACCCCAACCCACTGAGACTGAAAGGAATCAAACCTCCCCTGAGCTCTGGATTATATGTGACATGATAAAACTGGAGTAATTATTGAAGGAAAATGTCAAAAATCCTCCCCAAGACCAGAACAGCATTACCCAATGATTATTTAGAAATTGACTCCTGGGAAGGTGAGGGACACACTTAGAAAGAATGTGCTGAGGCATCTATTCCAAAGCCACAGTGCAGTGCAGCCTGCAATGTGACATCTTCCCCTCACCTGTGACCTGAGCCATTTCCCCTCTCCTGCAGGCCAGGGCAGGCCTGGGGCTCCCTCCTCTTACTCCTGCCCATCCAGGGCTCAGCAGTCCGAGCTGACAGCCCTGCCCTGCTCTCCCTCTTTTCAGCCCTTCTGTTGGCCTCTCCTCTCTGTGTGGCCAGCATCCCAAAGATGGGTGATTCAGTGCCACTGAGATCCTGTGCAGGCAGGGAGCTGTGGACCTGCCTTTGAAGCCACTTGTACCTCTACATGACTCTTCAAGTCTTTCGTCTACACTGACTCACTCGACACTGTTCAACAGGAACTGATAGCTCTGTGCCTGTCTCCGTCCCTGTTTATTTCTCTATCTCTCCCTGATTCCCTCCCTGCCTGTGCTTTCGTCCTCTCTCAGCACATCGCCCTTTTTCTATGTGTATCCTTCCTCCCAGTCCTGGCCTCTTTAAATCAAACTAGCCTGTGTCTCTGAAGAAATATGATACAGCAAATTTGACAGTGCCCACAGTAATTGACACATCACGATTCAGTTCGTGCTAAGAACTCCATTTTTTCTCTTATAAATAATCATGCAAAGAACATTATTTTAGATCTTTAGCTGCATCTATGAGTAATTCCTTTAGGCTGCTATGCTCTCTGGATTTTTTTAGGTCAAAGAGTACAGAAATTTTTAAGGCTTGTGATTTTTTTGGACAGTCTCGCTATGTAGTCCAGGCTGAACTTGAACTCATTATGTTAGTCTAGGCTGACCTCAAACTCATGGTGACTCTCCTGCCTTAGCTTCCCAAGTGTAGGATTATAGTGCCACCATGTCCAGCTTTATAATGTATTTAGAAAAATCATTTTTACAGCATGTGTACGCTTAACTAATTCGAATTTACCATGTCCAGCTTTATAATGTATTTAGAAAAATCATTTTTACAGCATGTGTACGCTTAACTGGAATTCGAATTCATACCAATCTCAAATGTAAAGTTGGGTCACCTGTGTTTTTCCAGGGGTCCTACAGAGATTCACGTTTTGGAATATCTCTGCAGATTACTGTATCTGTACAGGATATGCCTAATCCCCTTTCTGGACCTTTAAATATTAGTTCTTCTATTGTTTTGTTCATCAACACATATCTATCTCAAACATGTGCCAACTACAATCACGATTATTTAGTCTTGCCAAAATCAGAGCCAACTGCCTCCTTTAGTGGGCTGAACTTTGGAGACTGGCATTTTAAAAATCAAAA
Source organism: Fukomys damarensis (assembly GCF_012274545.1). Lineage (NCBI taxonomy): Eukaryota > Metazoa > Chordata > Mammalia > Rodentia > Bathyergidae > Fukomys > Fukomys damarensis. Next base: position 17,953,754 of record NW_022900934.1, read on the forward strand.
TAAGATGGAAATTTTCAAACACCGTGAGACAGTCTGTGATCAAAGGTCATTTTCCCACCCACTAACTCTCTTCCCAGACAATAGTAAATAACATTCAACTCTCATCCACATTGCCTTCAGTTGGTTGAAACTGCTTCTTTTTCCAAACTTCTAAACAGCCTCAGACGTCACAGACCCAAAGAAAGGAGGCACTGCGGCCCTTTTTCTTTCCTCCCTTTGGGCAAAATCCATGAGCCATAGTGTTCACGATGCCCACCCGTGGTCCCCACATGTGGGGAAGGTGCCTGGGGATTGAACATAGGTCCTCAAGCTTGCTAAGCAGGTCCTTTACCACTGAGCCACATCCCTAGTCAACTCCTATATTCTTGATCATTTCAATGGGCTGGATCCTCTGTATTATCCAGCAGAAACATGAAAATACCAACCATTATATTTCCCTCTTGTTGCAGTATATGCTCACAGATCTTGTATAACCTACTCAATGATTACAGTTTTTAGTTTTATGGTGTTACAAGTATTTTTTTAGGTCCACAAAGAAAACTTGACCTAAGGTCTCCCAGAACGTTTAGGTGCCCTTAGAATCTCACAATCTAGTGTGAGATACAGGCATGGCAATCAAATAATCAGAAGACAGTGTAACACTGGGCATTTCTTCCCTTGTATTATAGGAGCCGTAGGACTTGGAGGAGAAACCAGAGAAGAAATCCTTAACATGATAAGCAAAGACAAGATCACTTATTAGCTATGAATTTGTCAGTTACTGCCACATAACAAATGCTGCAACAATCTCAGTTACTTACAATACGTACTCGTAGATTTCTCACTCGGGTGATAGTAATTTTCTGGGCATTGACCTTGATCTTGTCTGGGTTTAGATGGGCTTGGCTTTATGTCATGGATTCAGATCAAATATGTCTGTGCATATAGGGCCTTCTTGGACCTGTGGCTACCTGTTTGTCATAACTTTAAAAAGATGGGGTCAGGGATTTAGCTCAGTGGTTCCACAGCCTGCCTTGCAAGCACTAGGTCCTGAGTTCAATCCCCAGAACCAAAAATAAAATAAAATAAATTTTAAAAGTTTAAAGACATGCAAGAGACATTTTAGTTACATGTAAGTTACATTTTAAGCTTCTGCTCATATTAAGTGCACTAATATCCCCCTGGTCACATGGTGAAGTCTGAAGTCAAGTAACAAGGAAATATATTCCTTCTATGGAGATGGAGTGCGAAGAAGTGAATATTTGCTGAAAACTCATCTAGTCTACCATCAGGCAGATCTTGACTCTATTGTCCTAGAGATTATATCTAGGGATATGGTCCTGAAGAAAGGTGGGAGAAACCAGTTGTTTCATGGAGAGTGACTAATCAGGAAAGGATGCAAAGCACCCTTAGGAAGTCATGAGTGGTCCAAAGAGCAAAAGCTCAGGAAAATGTGGGAAAGGTTGAGAACCTGTAGGAAGCTGAGGCAGGAGAGAGAGACAGGGGCCAATATCTCAGGCCTGGAGAAAACCCCAAAAGATCTAAACAAACTGGCACAAAGTAGGAGCCCTGCCCTCTTCACTGTATTTTCAGAGAAGTCCTGCCCTGTCTCTTGGATTTTTCTACGGTGCAGTGGGGGAAAGTAAATAATAAACCTTCCTCTCATTTCTCTGTGCTCTCTACGCAACCAATACAACCCCCTTTCCATCCAAATATGTACAGAAACATACTAACTCTTCTTTTCCTCATCATCTTATCCACTCAGTGAGGCATCTAGTAAATCCTTATTGTATATATCTCAGAATATGTAAATAACTGAGGAGTCCTTTAAAAAAAATTTTTGGCACTGGGGATTGAACTCAGGACCTTAAGCTTGCAAGGGAGGCGCCGGAACCACTGAGCTAAATCCCCAGCCCAAAAATATTTTATTTTTAATAAGGCACATTTATTGAAATAATAGAACAAAATAGTAACTGTGAAAGATCTACTACCTATCCCCAGAAATAGCAGCTCTCCTCTTCAATGTATGGCCTTCCAGATTATATATTTAATATAATTATGTACATAACTAAGTTATTTTTTTTTCTGAACTAGGGATTCAACTGAGACACTACACCATTGATCTATATAACAATGTATCCCCAGTCCCTTGCCCCCTTTTTGCTGTAGGGTTTTACACTGAGCTACATCTCCAGCCTGCCCCCCACCCCTTCAAGTTTATATTTTGAGACAAGGTGTAAATTGTTAAACTTCCCGGAGCACCCTCAAATTTATGACCCTCCTGCCTCAGCCTCCCAAGAAGCTAGGATTATAGGTGTATATCACCACACCCTGCCACAATTATATAATATTTTATGTTTAACTAGGTGAGGAATACTAACTCAAACAGTCTATCACATCCTTTTAAGGGCTGCATAGTATTTCATTGTTTGCTATTACTTATTTAGTCTGACTCCCAGTTTTAAGAAACTGGAAAATTTCTGAAATTTTCAATTTCTCAGAATTTATACACTGAAAATATCCTTTTGGTATGACTTTCCTTACTGATCTAGGTAATTTTTCTAAGCACAAATTGCTAGAAATAGAAGTATTTGTTCAAATGTATACCTCTATAAAGTTTGAATACAACTTGTCAAATCTCCTGCCAGAATATGCATTCTCAAAGGTCGTGTCTGAAAATGACTTTTTCTCACATACTGACAGCCCTGAGTATTTTACCCATTGCCAATATGAACAATTTTATCTCATTTTATTAGCCAGTTAGTAAACACAATGGGGAAAAAGGAGAGTCCACTTGTAATTGCATAACTATAAAATATCTTTATGTGACTATAAGCAGAAATATAGAAAATGTGAATAAAAAGACTATAAAATATTCCAAAAGAAAGAGAAAGAAAAACTGAAAAACTTGGAGAAGAATACCATCTTTGTAAAAAGATGTTAGCTTTCCCTGAATCATTTTATGAATTTAACATAGTTTTAATCAAAATCCCTACAGGATTATTTCAGAACTTGAAATAAATATTTCATTTTAAACTTCATACATGTCTGTAAGAATATGCATGAAATGAATCAAGAAACTTTTGGACAGGCTTAGAGCCACCCAAAATAACGAGATGTTCACGTAACTAAGTTCTGACCAATGAAAGCCTTTTGCTGCTGATCCAAAGTCTTTAAGACACAATTTATATTTTCCTTTCCCACCTTCCTTTGGCCCCTTTTTCTATTCTGCTGCTTGGGATATGAATTCTGAGGATGAGGATGTGCAAGCTGGACACTGAAGATGAAGTTCACAGTCTAGCAGAACGGAGAACTGGAAGGAACTTAGATTCAAGAGGTTTTCATGGAAGACAGAAACCACACCAGCTCTAGATTCACCTGTGGCTTAATGTGAGAGAGAAATGAATTGGCCTAATACACCACTCTTACTTCAGCGGCTCTTTGCTCACAGTTGTATCTAATTCTATTAAAATACCCTTCCATGTTGGGTGTGATGGTGCATACCTGCAATGCTAGCACTCAGGAGACTGAGGCAGGAGAATCATCTCACCTCAAGCTCAGTGCCAGCCTGGGAAAAATAGTGAAATCAAGGCCAGCCCAGACTACATAGCAAAACCTGTCTCAAAAAGCCAGGAAAAGACTCATATTTTCCCCCATGCTTAATATAATTAAATTCAGACCTATAAACGTGTACACACACACACACACATAAATTTTATATAGCTTTGTGTCATTTGTTTTGGGTGAAGACAAAACACTTTCTTCATTTTGTTTTCTTTACTCAATACATTATAAAACAGTATCCATCTCAATTAGTGGAGATTTAATTCATATTTTGATGACTTCAAAAATGAATGAAAATTACCCCTCCTCCCACTAGTGGATATTTGTTTTGCTTCCATTTTCTTCTCCCTAATAACAAGCAGTAAAAATATATCCTTGTGTCATCTGGTGCTGTTAAAGTACCTAGGAGAATGTACTCCTAAGAGTAGGCCAGCTGAACGAAGGCCATGTGCATTTTAAACTTTAACGAATGTGCCTAGAATACTTTCCAGAAAAGTCTGCAACATTTAGATTCTCACAACAATGTATGAGAGCACCATTTCTCCACAACTTCCTCAGAAATTGCTTCTACAGTTTGTTTGTTTATTTGTTTCTGGGTTTTTTTTTCTCCTATGTATTTTTTAACAGTTTGGTGACTATAAAGTGTTTTTACTTCAATTTGCTCTTCCCACACTATTAATCAGTAACTGGTAATGTAAGACTAATCTCTTCGTAGTTTTCAGGCACTTACTGTTTCATATAACAAGATCATTTTATCTGAATCAAACAAAAACCTTTGGGATTCTAAATGGAAGTACAATGAATTGATGCTTAGATTTGGAGAAAATTAAAATTTTTCTTATTAAGCCTTCCCATGCAAGAACACTATAAACTTTTTTTGATTTAGTTTTTTTATGTTTTTCAATAAACTTTATGGTTTTATATATAGTTTTCACTATGCCTTTCATGCTAAATTTATTCTTAAATATTCTTAGCTTTTAGGAATTTTCCCCTATTTCCAGGTATTTATTGGTCGTATAGAGAAAACTATGGATTTTGAAACATATTTACCTGATGACACCTTATCAAATTATATTGTTCATATACTCTTTTTTTACTTGGATTTTTTGCATGTTCTTGTTAAACAATAATACCAAGAGGAGGGGAAAAAAGAGGTTTACTCTTTATTCCCAATGCTTACATTAGTTATTTCATTTTCTTTTTTGGCACTTTCTAGACTCTTAGAGACTGTAATAGATAATAACAAGCCATGCTTCCTGCTTTTCATTCCTCTCTTCAATTGCAGAATTCCTCTACTCTTATCTTTCCATGGACATCATCACACCTTTCTTATGGGCAAGAATGATATCTGACTTGTCAACCCTCTATCCTAGCACTTAGAATAGGTCAAACACTATAAAAGTAAAAAATATCTACATTTTTAGAAGGGGGAAGTGACCAAATGCTGAGTTCAGCTATGATCAAAAGAGGGTTCAAATGTGTACTTTAGATTTAACAATGGGAAGGTCATTGAGGAACTTAGTGGCATATTTCAGTGGTGAGGGCAGAAACCATTGGACAAAAATTGGCTAGTCATTCTAGGCCAAATGAAACTCTTTTTTGTGCAAATATTAAGGAGCCTGAGCTTCTGTGGTGCTTATGGGAGACGAAAACATTTCAGGATGCCTGGAGCTCGTGATGTACGTGGAGAGCTGGAGATGAGTTAGAACCATGCAAAGAGCAGAATAGCCATTTAAGAACTACAAACTACAGTTACTTCTTAGGACAATCACTCTTCCTAAAGAAAACAGAGCAGAATTTTTTGAATTCACCACTTCTCTCCACCACTTGCATTGCCTTCCCTTGAATCAACCTGTCCACCTTCTCCCCTCTCCTCGTGGATTGCAGCAACATCTCCTTGTCTCCTTCCATTCATTCTTACCTATTTTTCACACCATCTTTCAGAATAATTGCTTCACTTTACTTCTTCTTCTGTTTTTGTTTTATTTTGTATATCAGAGGAGTCTTTTATAGATGACAAATCAAATAATAAAATTTTGTTTTAAAATAAATTATTAGAAATCAGTAAAACATTAACCAGGCTTCTGTATAGGATCCAGCCTTTCTAGATAAGCTCTCATGGGTATCAATAACTGTTCTGTGGTTGGTAGGATCTGTATCTGGGAATAACCTATCCTTGGGACTTCTAGAGAGAAACTCAGTTTTAGCTGTAGGCAAACAGAGTTCAATAAAGATCCAATGACCATTCTCTGAAGACAGAGGGCACAGATTTCATGAAAACTTTTTCCCCTACTGTGGAGACAGTTTTAAATGGTGCTAAAACCTGGCAATGATGCTTTTCCCATTCTTCTGTAGAATGTTCCCTACAGGAGGCCTTGATGTCTGCTGGAATAAAAGGATGAGTTGTTTGTGAACTCCGGTCTATAGGTCTATAGCTGAGGGAGGCACCCAGAAAACTTGCATGGGATTTGGGGAAGTTTCTTCTTGGAAGGTTTCAGGCCAGGATTTGGTGATAATGATGTGATAGTATGGTTTTCCTTTCATATATTTCCCCATCCTTTCAAAGCCTGGTTCCTCATGAAACTGAAACTATAAAATGATCTCTGTAATCACGCAACTCAAGGTTGGGAAGGAGAGAGCACTCTTATTAGCATAATGAGACTCGGGAGAAATGCATCAATTTATTTAGCAAATATGTGCCAGACACTCTGCAGTGAACATAATGATAAGAAATCGCCACCCTTATGACACATACATTCTCATGGCAAGGAGGAATAGACATTAAACCAGTACAATGCACAGCGCAATGAGCTAGTGATCAGTATGCAGAAAAAAATAAAGGAGAAAATGAGTACAGAGTATTACAAGAAGAACAAGTTAGCAATAGGATAGATCTCCAAGACACTCCAAGGCCATAATAAATAATAATAGGTCAGGTTTCATAGTTTTTATTCTTCCCATTTTACCCCCGATATTCAAAGGATGGTTATAAAACTCCACTTAAACATTGCTATTTGATTTAAGACATGAGGAGTCAAGGAAATGACCCACATACCCTGGCTATCTGGGATATCATGTCAGGAAGAGAGAAGACTGAGGGTATGAACTCTGAGATTAGAGTATACTGATATATTCACGGAACTCAAAGAGGTCCGTGTAGGTGGAGTGACATGAATGAGGAGAAGAATAGCAAAGCATGCAGTCAGAAAAGCACGTGCTTGTACTCTCTTCACTTGCAAGGCCGAGGCCAACCTCAACGACATAGTGAGTTCAAGGCCAGCCTGGACTACACAGTGAGACCTTCTCTCAAAAATTCAAAGAAAGAAGGAAAAAGGAAAGGGAGGGAGGAAGGAAGGAAGGATGGAAGGAGAAAGAAGAAAAGGAAGGAAAGAAAGAGAAGAAAAGATGGAAAGAAAAAAGAGAAAAGAAAGAAAGAAGAAAGAAAAGAAAAGAAAGAAAGAAAGAAAGAAAGAAAGAAAGAAAGAAAGAAAGAAAGAAAGAAAGAAAGAAAGAAAGAAGAAAGAAAGAAAGAGAAAGAAGGAGGGTAGTTGAAGATGATGTAGGGTCTTCTTAGCCATTATAGGGATTTATCTTCTTATCTCACTGATAGTAGAAGTGGTGGAACTTTTTCATGTTCTGAATATGTTTTAAAGATAGAACTAATGGAATTTACTGATAATTTGAATGTTGGATAGAAGAACAAGAAATGGGGTGAGGATAAATCCAAGGATCTTGCCTGAACAACATGAAGCATGAAGTTACTGGTTACCAGTATAGGAGAAGCTTCACGTGAGCAAGTTTTGAAGAAGTCTGGACTGTAACTTTGGATATGCTACATCTTAGATGTTATTAGACACCTTGACAGTGTTATAAAGTAGGTAGTTAAATATATAAGCCAAGAGTTCTTGGTTGAAGTCTGGGTTGGGGATGTAAATTTGGAGATGCTAAAAGCCATAAGATTGGATGAAGTACCAGGAAATAAGCAGTGATAGCAAAGAGAACCAAAGACTGAGCCTGGGAAAATCCAACATTTAGATAGGGAGATGAGGAAGAACTGATGGAAAGGCTGAGAAAGACCAATCATTGAAGTAGAAGGAGAACTATGAAAAATAATGTCACGGAAACTAAGCATAGAAAGTGATTCCGGGAGTGGAGAATCACCCACTACAGGTTAGGTTGAAACAGACAAGTAGCACTGCCTCCTGTAATGGAGTCATCTCCAAATCTCAGCAATGCAAATAATTTAATTTCCCATTCATATAAAGTATATTCGGCAATAGAGAGGAGGGAGGAAAAGATGGAAAGAGCGGCTCTCTGCTTCATGATGACTACCAGAGTTACACATTGACAAAGCCTGAGTATCTTGGACTTGTGGCTTCCAAGGTCAGTCTGGGTATTACTTTCCAGTCAGCAAATGGGGATGGGAGGTGAGGATTGTGCATGGGAAATATATTGGTTAGACCTCAATGAGAAACAGTACACATACAGGTCGGGAAATTTCAAAAAGGCTTTATAAAAAAGACTTAGAAAAGTGTGAGCAGGAGTGGGAAACTGTCAAATGATACAGCCATAACACTGAAATGTTTGGCAATAGGAGCTGTTATGGTCCGTGGGCTTAAAGAGGCAGAAGAAAGTAGTTGTTGATAGAAATGAGAGACAGAGATATATGGGGAGAAATGCTTGACTGGACTTCCTGTAGAGGAAAGTGAACAACTTGAAACATCCCCAGGGAGACAGGGGAATGAATACCTCAAACTCACTCTCTTCCTTCCAGTTTTCTGCAGGTGCTTACCTTTGACTTAGCCCAAATAGAAACCAAATGCTCACTGATAATGTCCCTAATAGGCTCCCAAGGCATGAGCAGAGTGGAGAATGGTGAAGCTGTAGGAGGAGGAAGGGGCAGATGTCCATCACAGGAGGGTCTTGTGAGTCAGGCTTGGAAGTTGCATGTATCCATTCCACCTACATTCCATTTGTCAGAATCTGTCATATGCCACATCTAATTACAAATCAATCTGCAAAAGATGGTCTATGTAATGCCCAGAAGGAAGGAGAGAGAGAGAGGGATCTGGTGAACAGCTAACCCCTTTCTAGCACAAAAAGATGGTCTATGTAATGCCCAGAAGGAAGGAGAGAGAGAGAGAGAGATCTGGTAAACAGCTAACCCCTTTCTAGCACATGGTCAAACAAATATGAGAACTGATAATTGACCATTATATTTAGCTGTGTAGAAGCAATTGATGATCTTGATGATCCAATCATGGTAGAATGGTGGTTGTGAAAGCCCAATTGAAATGGATCCAGGGCCAGGGATTAACGCAGTGGTGCCCGCACCTGCCCTGCAAGAACAAGGTCCTGAGTTTGGTCCCTGGTACCAAAAAGAAGTAGATCTAAAAGACAACCAAGAGCTGGGCAGTTAGCTCAGTGGTTCTGCTGCCTGCCTTGCTAAGCAAAAGGTCCAGAGTTCGATCCCCAGTACAAAGAAAAAAAAAGACAACCAAAAGAGGAGAATTGGAGGTAGTAACAATAACCTCTTTCAATAGATTTTGCTATACACTGGGTGTGGGGGCGCACACCTGTAATCCCAGCACTCAGGAGGCTGAGGAAGGAGGATCCCTGTGAGTTCCAGGCCAAATGGACTACATAATGAGTTCAAAGCCAGCCTGAACTACATAGCAAAATATTGCCTAAAAGGGAAGCAAAATGCTGAGGTAGTAGCTGATGAGTTATGAGATAAAGCATTTTGCTTTGTGTGTGTGTGTGTGTGTGTGTGTGTGTGTGTGTGTGTGTGTGTTTTACAATGAAGAAATAGGAACATGTTTTTATGCTGATAAGAATGTTTCAGTGGAGAGGAAAATTGATGATGCAGGAAAATGAGGGAAAAATTACTGGAGTGATGTCCTTGAGTAAGCAAGAAAGGATGGGATCTAGTCATAAGTAAAAGGTTGGCCTTGGGAAAGAATACAGTCTGTTCATCTCACAGACAAAAAACAAAATAACGGACAGAGTCCTGGTTAGGAGTAAATGTCATTGGAGGAGGTTGATGAAGTTCTCCCTAATCACTTGTATTTTCTCATTGAAATGAGAAGCAAAGTTACCACCTAAGGGTGGAATCTGGGGAGGAATTGTTGGGCAGAATAAGACAATAGGATATAGAAAATGTGAGAAGTGCTGCCCTCGTTAATCCTCCCAGTGAAAATGGTCCAGCTGTTTCTGAGATGTTGCTGTGTGAGTCCACACCAGAGAAGACCTCCAGACCCACCTTTCTCCACTCTATCTGTAGATGTCTCCTTGCCCTAATAATAGCAATAATAATAACAATATTTTTGAGCATTTATAATATCTAATCACTGCTCTAAACCCTTCAAATGTAGTCACAACTCCTCCATGAAATATGCACTAATATTATCCACCACTCTTTATAGTGAGGAAAGTGAGGCAGAAGATAAATGACAGAGTAGATGCCTGAGCTGCATTTGAACTCAGGTAGTCTGGCTTTATGGCTCCTGCTCTTGATGTCTATGCACACAACTGGCCTTCTATATCCAAAGTTCTACGTCTGTGGATTCAACCAACTGTGGATCAAAAATACTGAAAGTAATAATTGCATCTCTACTGAACATATGTAACTTTTCCCCTTGTCACTATTTCCTAAATAATACAGTATATGGCAACCGTTTACACTGTATTGGGTTTCAAAACCAATCTAGAAATGATTTAAAAGTACCCAAAGGAGGATTGTGCAGGTTATGTGCAAATATGATGCCATTTTATATAAGGACTTGAGCATACATGGATTTTGGTATCCAGTAGGGACCTGGAAACAACCCCAAAAGATACTAAGGATGATTACATATCCATACGCGCTACAAATGTCAAAAAGCTATTAAAACTAGAGAGGGCTTAGGAGGAATAAATAAGATCTTAAAATATCTGGTGCCAAGTAGATGCAGATGAGATTCTATGCTGGGGAGGGATGACAAGAACTTGGTGATTACCACATGGTGACCCAGACAGCCTAAGATCAAAGGGCAGAGCCAATATCAGGAGCCCAAGGACAACTGGACTAGGCTGGAGAAGACCCTCAGGAGTTTCCCTGTCTGTGTAGACTCTACATCAATCATCACATAATGTTTGACTTGATCTTGACTTATTAGTCTCTTGGTTCCTTGTATATTTAATTTGTTTCCATGATACCAATAATGATGGTATAGTGAAAATTGTTCTCAGTTAATGAGCGATGAACTTTGTGAAGAACTTTATCTGTGGAAATTTATCAATTAACCTAAAAACAAGAATTTTACTGACATCATCCAACTCAATAGTTACGACATCCCTGTGGGTTACAAGGAATTAGTCCTATTTTCAGGTAAGAAATTTTTCCCTCATTTTCCTGCATCATCATTTTTTCCTCTCCACTGGAACATTCTTGTCAGCATAAAAATATGCAGCACATGACCAAGATCAGAGAGATAATATACGATGGAGGCTGAGGCTTGAGCCCAGGCCTCTTATAGAGGCGAAACCCACACTGGCTTCACTATGCCAGCTGTCTCTCTATTTTGAGATGAAGCATCAAGAGCACTAAGGAACCCTACAGGGCCCCATGGCCTCTGGGGTAGGGCCCCTGGGTGAAAGGAACTCCCTTTAATGAAGGCAATTGAGAAACAATCCTCCTCTTTATTTGCTATAACAGGGGCTCAGAAAAGCTAATTATCTACCCATGAACCAGTTAACTATTCAATTTTCTCCATTTGGGTAATTAATTATCAGAGTCAAATGCAGGATCCAGCTAATTTTAGAAACATGCAGCTGTAGGGTCATCTGGGGAACAAGCTCAGCTGAGAAAGGAGGAAGAGCAGGCGCCAGCTTCTGCCACGGTTTAGAGTGAGGAGGGAGTGTTGAGGGAGAAGAGTGCTTAAGGCTGGCTGGCTGGGATTCCCTCAGCACCAGAGAGTGGCAGTCAGTGTCCTGTAGATAAGAGTACAAAGCTTCTGCTGAAGCTGGCTGTACCACCTTAGGATAGAAAAAGCGCTTCAAAGATCAACTTCTTTAATTGCCTCCTTTCTCCTTTTTAGGGACCAAAGGGAACATCATGCCACTGGTTATCATATTCTCACTGGAAGCCAGTTCATAATGGTGTCAAGTTACACAGCGCGCGCATGCACACACACACACACACACACACACACACACACACACAGAGGGATGAGAGACAGAGAGAGACACAGACAACAAGAGAACATATTTGGGTCCTACCTATCTGTGGCTATCAATACATGCTAATGTTGTCAACATTTGTCAAAAGCCAGGCACTTCACACCCAGGAGGTTAGGTACAGCTGCTTTACTCTAGATGAGAAAACTGAGGCTGAGAAAGAATATGAAACTTGCTCAAGATCTCATGGCTAGGGTAATGGTAGAAATTGGAATTTGAGCTCTATTCCTCAACTTGTGGTATCACTGTTTCCTAAAGTAACATACTATATTTGTATTTTCTGAGCAGGTCCATGTGAAGATATTGGGATATTTTGAATGGCAAAGGTTAGAGAGGCAGTTGGTTCACTAAAACAGTGTGAAGTGGTCAAGGATATTCAAATCTTCAGCAAGCTCCTCAGCATCAGGTAAGGGTCTCCATCTGCAAATGCAGAGGATCTAGAGTTTTGGCTCCTATATACTCCCTTGGCCTCCAGGATGTAGACTTGACCATAGACTCTGTTTTCTGGGCTATTTGCTGGAGATGAGGGCGCTGGTGGGGTTGATAGTGATGATAGTTTTACTGAATACTTAATATATAAAAGAAGCGTGATCACTTTAACATAAGTTATTTATTACTCCCTAAAATGATCAATCAAATTCTCATTTTTACTGTATATATAGTTCAATACAAAATTTAGTCCCTTACCCTTGGGGACGAACTGAATTTAAATCTAGACAATTCAAATCTATAGCCTACTTCCAAGTCAGCTGGGTTTGGGGGCGCAAAACCATGGACAGCTCCCCCGCATCTATGTGGCTAAATAGTTAGGTCCCTGAGGCTGTTTCATTGCACTTCTTGATTACCAAAAATGTGTACCCATTGTAAAGAACTCTGTTTCCTTACAGAGGGAAATTCTCCTTGGACTGCGTATTAGGGATCATATACTCTGGCTTGATGGCTCAATTTAAATCCCCGAGAAGTTTTTGTACAGTTGAGTCCTGAACCAGGCACATTCTTTTTCTAGGATCTAAGCATTCTCTGGAGAGTATACCAGAAAGAGACCTGCCATACACATTAGCCCATAGTAAGCCTCTCCACACCAGCCCTGCTCCTCCCACATATTCCACCCTTATGTATTAGTGTAGGAAATATAATCTCCTCTGCCTCATCCTTCCCATTTCTATTTATGACATCACCACAAATTCTCAGGGCCCAAACTAGGATTCCCTAGATTAGGTCTTTCTCCTTTGCCAGCCATGATGGAAGTTTCCAACTTCAAAACCAGGCTCCCCAACCCAAGCTGCTGGCCCAGAGCCCCAGCAGGTGCAGAATGGTTGCTAAGCAACATCTTGGGATCTCTGTGTGTTCCTGTCACATGATTATTGTTGCTAAGGAAACAAGTCCTCTGGCATCCCAGGATACAGCAAGGCCTAATCAGTGATGTGTTACCTGAGGCCTAACAAAAATCCTGTTGTCCCAAAACTGCTACAGGTGAATATCAAGCTAATTCTTACCTTTTACTCAGGTACTGGCTCTTAGAATGGAATGTCTAACCTGGAAGTTTGTCATTTGCTGGGCACTCATGGAATCCAGTTCTTTGGAATGATTGGTACTGAGATATATATTTATAGAGTAGGTTCAGAAGACAATTTCATATCTCCCATTTCCACCCATCTATAGATTCTGCCAAAGGATCAGAACAGAAAAGGATTTGTAGGATAGGAAAGCTAAGGAGGGGCCCAGGGTTGCAACAGCAAGAAAGCCAGACAGAGATTCCCCAGTCCCTCCTCCCCACACCTGCAGACATTACCGCAGAGTGGACCCCACATCAAGGATGACACAACCTCTCTGGATCCTAGCCTCCCTGGGTCTTCCAACCCAGACTTTCTGGGGTTCTTTCCCCAAGACCCTAGAAATGAGATAAAAAGAGGAAATCTCTCTGAAGAAAAAAAAGGATAAAGGGATGGACAATAGAAGAGGAAATGTTTGAGATATGAGTTTCCAGATTCCAAGAGTAACCAACACAAAACACTCAAAATGTTTTCACCCCATGTTATACTTCTGGAAAACATGAGACCACTGATAGCAAAGAGAAGAACCTAAAAGCTTCCAGAGAGTAAAAGCAATTTTCATAGAAAATGTCAAGAATCAAAATGACAATAGACTTCTCCAATGGAAGACAGTCCATGGAACAATATCCTCTAATATCTCCAAAAAGAATGACTTTATTCTTTCCAATATAGACATTTTTATTTCCAAACTCTTTCATCTGACTGATGCCTTTTGTAATATTCTGCCGTTTATTTTTGCATTCAGTGTCTAATCTTATCTTCACCCTACATTTTTTTGAAGGCCTCAAAATTGCACCCATTAGTTTGGGTATCTATCTTTGACATTGGAGCCTTTTTCCTATATTTTCTCCTATATTTCCACTTGGCGTGTTTAGTTGTTGTTTGGATATTTTGATGTTTGGGTTAAAATTAGGTATATTTGTTTAATTTGCCTGGTTAGACTTAAGAGTAAAACACTAAAAAACCTGATCAGTCTTACTCTTAGCTTGAGCATATGGTTTTGGGGCTTCATTATAAGGTGATCCTTCTGGATCCATTGTTAAGTACTTTTTAGGTTAGCCAGGGAGAAGGACCTTCCATTCCTCTTCCCAAAGGATATAATCATGGTTGCCAGCATCCTAATAGTTGTGAGAGAAGAAACAGGTTAAGAGTTTTATATTTAGCCTGAAAACCTACATTGAATTTTCTTGTTATTGGCAAATAGCACCCATGCTTTCAATCATATCTGGCATCCCCAAATCTAGAAGCCCTCTTTTATCTCCTGCACAAAATAAACCTACAAACTTCGCTAGGGTTGAGCAGGATTCTGAGTCTGTGTCTTAGCCTTTGAACCAATCTTTCTATTTTAATCCCACCCAATGCTACCAATCCTCAAGCTTCTGGGGATTTCTGCCAGCACACCAGGTTGCTCTTTCTTGGCTTTTCCAGTTCCAGCTTAGGATTCAGCTTTCTGAGTCTGATAAGTTAACTTCTGTTCATTCATCAGCTTTCCAGCTTCTAAAATTGTATTGCTGCTTGAGGATAGTGTCTTCTCTGTCAGGTAAAAAAGAGCCAAAGACCAGGACCAGACCAGAACCATAACAAGCCTTTATTATGGGGAGGATCTGCCCGGCTGTCTCTGAACAAAGGAGAGAAAGCAACATGGCAGAACAGGGAGGTTCTTTTATAGGAGCTGGGGTGGGGTTGAATGAGATAGTATTAAGAGATTGGAGGAGCCTGTGACATCACTAGAAGGGACTTTTGACATCACTAGTTGCTAGGAGGTAGCAAATATCAGGTTACTCTTTTGGCAGGAGAAGAGGCATGATGGGAAGAAGAAGCCTGTCCTTTGTTGTGAGAAGCCATATTTTAACATGGAGGCTGCCATATATTCTATATGGCAGCCATCTTATGGCAAGAGAAATCTAACATTCTCTACTTTCTTGGTCTTTGTAGATTTAAACCTTTCTTTAAAATACCTGTGCTAATTTTAGTCAGATTTTGGAAGAGAGGCTTAGTAACTAATTACTCTTCCTCCATCTTCTAATGTGAACTAGGGGTATTTAAACTGAAAAACACACAGTATTAGAACATCTGGATTCAAACTGGTCAAATTCAAATGCTGGCAGTAGCACAAATTAGCTATTTAACTGTTTTTCTGTTGCTAATAACACAGGGCCACAGACTGGTTATGGTATAAGGAAAAGAGGTTCATTTGTCTCATGGATTTGGCTCAGGTCAAGGAGTATCTATAGCAATGGCCTTCTTGTTATCAGAGCCCCAAGGTGACTCAGGGTGTTGCATGAAAGGCAGTGAACTTATGAGAGACCTAGCTAAACTGACTTTTATAGCAGAGCCACTGTTGAGATAGTACTCTAACTCATTAAATCATACATGAGGTCAGAGCCCTAATCATTTCTTAAAGGACATACCTGGTCCCATCTCTTAATATCTCTTAATGGGGATTGAATTTCAACATGAGTTTCAGAATATGCAAACTGCACATGGCTAAATTAAAAAAATTCTCTTGTTCAGTTTCTTATCTGTGAAAGGAGTATAATAATGGTATATATTCTACATGATTATCCTGTGTGCTCTTCAAATAATGCCTAGAAAGTAGTGAATCATTGTACCAGAGTTAAGAATGATTAAAACTATTGTTATTTAGTATTTATCTTTACTGTGTGCCAAAAACTTGAGGCAGGGAAATGGGTTTGGAAAAATCAACAGGAATATTCTGGGTTAATTTCCTCTCTTTCAGCCTCAAACTGGTACGACCAGTTTTCCCACTTGGGGCTATACCATGTAAATACAGCATGTACCCTAAGTAAATTATCAAACAGGTGGAAGATCTTGTTGTGCAAATATAGCTGGTAACAATGTAAATAGAGTATTCAAATGAACTGGAGGCCAGGAGTAGGCAGTTGCTTTCAAAGGTGGTTGAATCCCTTAAGCATAATGGCCATAGGCATCATTTCCCAGATGACTTGCCCACACATTTATTTCTCAGCATCAAAATCTTGCTGTCTGTTACTTGTTTTGCAGGGCAAATGACACCATCTGGAGACCGCAAACAGCACATGGTTTCTGGAGGGTCTTAACCCTGCCCCAGAAAAGTTCCAGCGAAGTCTTCTCCCCTTGAAATGAACCGTCTCATGTTTTCCATTCTTCTGGTCTGCTGGCCTTTCATCTTTCTCCTGCTGATCTCTTTGTCCTGCTGAGCAGGCAGCAAACCTCCCAAGTTCTGCTATCTGATCCCATTGCTCAGCTTTAAGACAAATGAAAATAAAAACAAAACTCTTAGAATTTCTGAACTTTCTTTCCTGGAAGACATAAGCCATCATCCTCAGTGAAAGAATCTCCTGCAAGTAATTGGTCTTGAAACTATAAAGGAGATAAAATGGGGGGCAGGGGTGAAGGAGTACAGGAAGCCCACTTAAGGGAAGGATAGAGGCCAGCCAGCCTCAGGCTGAGCCATGCATTCAGCCTTAATTTAAGAAACAGTACTTCATTAACACAAATGCAAGTACTAGCTTGGGAATTTACACTGCAAATTCACTATCAGGCTGAATATAGCTAGACATTTATAAAGTGATAGCAAGTAGGCCTATCTTGGAAGATTGTCATTCAGGCCACTAACATCTCCATTCTACCACTGCCTCTGTTTGGACTGCTCCTCCTCTAATAACCTATACTTTGCTCTTACCCCATCTTCAAACACAAGACTACTGATTCCAGGCAAGCACCTCATCAAAGCATTCAGGGATATCTCACATGTGTGTATGAGCCTGGGGGGTTATCTTGAGAGGTATGCAGGTACGCTCTTCTTTGGCTCCTGCTGTCCAGTAATGGGTACGACTATAGCCATTGGCTATCTCCTCCAGGAACAGCCCGTGCTGCTGAGATGCACCAGATAGCAAGGTGGCAATGCCTTGGGAACTAAGAGAAGACCTGTAGCTGTACTGCTTAAAGACAAGGATTTACAAAGTGTCGGAAATAGCAACTCTTCCAGTTTTCCCGTTTATGGCATGTTTTCATTTTTCAAAGTTCAGAGGTCAGTATCTCTCCCCTTTTTTATTGCTTTATCTCCATCTCTCAGACCAGTGCCCACAGATTGTTAATTCCTGATCCCTTGAATCTAGAGCTGTCCTTGTTCCTGATATTTGCAAAAGTTGGAAATGAGACAAGGACCCAAGAGACAGGGATTCTTGAGCCTTAATACTTGACCTGTTGCCCACAAAAGAAGACAGGTCTTTTTCTCTAACCTCACTTGCTAACAATGCATGGAATGTGCCCGCCCCTCAGCCTGAAGTCTCTTCCTTCTCAAATAAAGCATTTGCCTGAAAATTCATGCTATGGACCCAGCCTTACTTTCTGTTATCACTTAAACAATTTCCCACGTGCATCCTGTATCAAGCTGACTATTCAGCTCTCTTTAAAATTCTGTAGACTTTGTTTTAGTCTTTTTATTTTAATATTGCACACATTGGGCAAAGTCCAAAGGAAAACAAAAATCATTTTTTAAAAGTGAATTTAATGCAGAGAATTGGTTATAGAAATTGTTATGGTTTAAATCTACAATGTCCCCCAGAAGTCCCATGGATTCAGAGGTGGGTGTTTGGAAGATGATTGGATCGCGAGAGTTCTATGCTCATCAGTGGATTAACCCACAGATGAGTTCATAGGTGAATGTACTGTTAGGAGGTGGGGCCTGGTTGAAGGAAGGGATCCCTGGGGGCGTGACCTGCAGGAGTGTGTTCTTGTCCCTAGTCCCTTCCTCTCTGACTGGCTCCGTGCTTTCTGCCTGCCTTGGATCGAGCAGCCTTCCTCCGCCACCCCATCATGTCATTTCTGCCTTGAAGCCCACCAACCATGGATTAAAATCTCTGAAACCACGTGCCAAAAGAAACTTTTTCTTCTTTAAGTTGGGTATGTCAGGTATTTTGTTCCAGAAATAGGGAAGTGAGTAGATAGAAGAGCTGATCAGCCAAAGAGAGGACAGTGAAGCAACTCAGAGCTTAACAACAGCAGGAAGCCACTACCATCCCTAGTCTGGCAAGGCAAGAGGACTTGGTGTTACTGGAGCTCAGGGTTCAGGGTCAATGGGGAAGACGGGAACATGGCAAACATATCAAACGAGAGCTACAGTCAGAGCAGATGCAGCTACTGCTGAAGATGCCACCTGTGGCAGAAGGGGAAATAACAACCCTGGGTTCTCCTTTCCTCCTGATGTCCCATCTCTCACCAATACCTACAAGCTCCATCTTGCTCTAACCCTGCTGACAGAGGAGCCTAAGAAAGGAGCCTGCGGGATCAGCCAACCATGACACAGAGCAAAGCAGGACAGGGACAAGAAATTGATCTAAGAGCACACAGGCTTTGGGCAGCACACTTAAACTATTTAAATTAAATTTGCTTAAGTATTATTTAATTTTTAGAACAAAATGAACTTAGCATTTCAACAATAAACAGCACTCTCTCTCTCTCACATACACACACACACACACAAACACACATATGTTTAAAGTGTGTATGGTATTAGAATTCCTTCTTAAATCCAGGTAGCATCCCACAAAACACAATAGGAAAGACCTCTGTATTAGAGAAAGCTCTATCATAACCATTTCACGATGTGGCAACTAAATATTGCTAAATTATAAAAATTCTCTTAAATTTCCTATCTGTAAAATGAGTATAATAATGGTATATACTCTACATGATTATCCAGAGCTCTTCAAATAATACCTAGAATGTAGTGAGTCATTCTACCAGAGTTAAGAATGATTATAACTATTATTATTGTTTCTTTATTGTTCATGTCAACAACACTTTCTTAGACTTATGAATTTGTAAGAAGGGATCAGCCCCTAAACAGCAGCTTTGTTAACAGGAGTTGTATCCAGAGCTCCCACACCTCTAAGCCCTGGAGAAGGGAAAGAACAAATAGGGCAGTTACAATTTTTCAATTTAGGAACACAAATCCTTGAGTTCCACACAAGTCCCTTGCCTTCTCTATGTTACTTCCCTGCTGTTCATGATTACAAGATTAGGCTGGCTTCGTATCAGAGCCCAGAGAAGTGGGAGTGGCCCCTTGGCATAACAACAGCACTAAGATAAAACAGGATTCTTTTTCTTATATAAGCAGTTCTTTTCTTACATAAATTGTGTGTCCATGGACATTTTGTTAGGTGATTTAGCTTAGCTTAGTTTGGTTTTGCTATTCTCACTATATAAGCAATACAAGTGTGTGACTGGAGCACTCCATTTAATCAGTCTATGCTGTCTTAAACCCATGCACCAGCATTCTGCTCCAGCTTACATAATTCTGAGAAAGCAGTTCTAGTACAGCATTTAGCCTCTGTGTCCATGAAAGCAATGCTGGCTGTCTTCCCTGCAGGCATGAGAAGTGGTAAGCCTGAGGAATGCGGCAGTAGGGGAGGACTTCAGGACCTCAGAACAGGCACAGAGTAGATCCTTCATGTTTAATGCATCAACATTCAGTGACAGTGGTAAGGACACAGAGTGTGTCAGGTATGAGCATGCTAGGTTCAGGTGCCCTTCTAGCACAGACCCTGGTTCTGCTTTCCAGTGAGGATGCAAAATCTTCACCCATAATGCACCTATTTTCCACAGGGTCTGTCTTGTGAAGAACTTCTCTCTAAAAAGTGGCAATAACTAAAGTTTCCACCCAGCTATCTCACAGACTTAAAATTTAATGCATTGGCATATGTGTTTGTTCACACCACACATGGACACACTCACATGCGTGCGCACACATACACACACACACACACACACACACTTGTGCCATCTTTCTACCTCAGATAATGGTTCTTCCAGCCATTCGGCTAAGTTAGAAACCAAGATCTCATCCATCTCATCCTTGATCCTGACCTTCTCACCACCAGCATTTAATTTATTCTACCTCCTGAACATCCTATGAGTCTAGTCACTTCCTTCCATCCCTACAGTCATCACCGCAACTGAAGTCATCTGTTATTTAATATTTGGACTATACAGTCACCTTCTAGCTGATTATTCTAGATACATTTTACATATAGTGGTTATTCATTCTTTCCATATAGTGGTTATTCATTCTTTCATTTCACAATTCTTTATTGAGCATTTCTAGTATTCAGGGTGCTAGTGAAGCAGTAGTTCAAAACAAAGTCCTCATCCTTATAGAATTAATATTTTTACTGAAACTATTTATATTTCCTGAAGCACAAATATTGTCATATCTCTTCCCAGTTTGAAGTACATCAGTGGCATCCTACCACCCTCAGCATAAAATCCTAACCCCTAATGTCCCTTCACCTGGAGCTCATTTCACTCCATTATCTCCTTTACTTATTTCCCCAGCCATATGAAACAATTTCAGTGGCTCAAATGAATCAGGTCTTCGTATTTCCCAGAACATTCTAACCACCACCTCTCCTTTACTTAAAAGCTACTTGAGGTCTCAGCTCAGGGTTCTCTTGGCCAAGGTTGTCAGCCGAGCTAACTTAAGGTATGTTGAGGACAATGGAATGTGGAGGATGGCCAGCATTCTTGAGACCCGAAACCTGCCTGCTATAATCACCATTGCCCATTCCCTCTCCCTAAAGCTTGGAAAGAAATAAGAACCCAGAAGACAAGGCTAGAAAAATGCATACTCTTCTTTCTGTAGTTCTGGCCTCTCGTTGTGTTAGATAGAACAATATGGAGGATTTCTTTGACCTGAGACGGAGGAAAACCTGACTGATCTCAAAAGAAAATATTTATCTTTTTGGGCTCCTGAGCATCTGAGCACCCATTCCATTTGGAAGGGAGCACGACTCAGCAAACTGAAGGGCTGTATCCAATGGCAACAGTGCTGCCAGAAATGATCTAACTGAACTATTCCTGTAGTAGGATCTTATCTGTCCTTTCCGAGGTCAGTCTTCCAGCCTTATTCTCAGTGAATCCCTTTCTTTGTGGGATCACTGGAAATGGTCTTTATATTGGTTTTCTATATTGGAATATAGAAAACCTGAATAGTACAATACATTTTCTTCTTTTCTAATCCTTACCATAAGACCTATTCCCAAGCCCTACTCCAATGACACAAAATGGCACACCCAAGAAAGAATATTGTAAGAAAGATAGAGATTCTAAGTTTCACAGCAGATCTTGACTTTTCTGACCCACTTTCACCCAGTGTGTTGGCAACTCGATAACCTTTTAATTCGGAAGAGAAAAAGAGAATATCCAGACTTGTCTTATCTTACAAGAAGATTCGCTTTTCCCCTGCTTAGTTTCCTGGCTCTTGGCCCAGCCATATTGGCTTGTCAACTGCTTGATGGTAGAGCTAGGAAGAGAGATGCTGGACCTCTCCCTCAAGTTCAGTGGTAGGAAGCATTTACTGCTTTTCCAGGAATTGTGTGATTCCTTGCAAAATGAGCACCACTGCTCTTTGGCTTTGTCACTTCCCCATGCTCATGATTTAGCACTTATCTACCTCCATTTCTATCCCATAGCTTTTTTCTCTGGCAAAGGAATTGACTTCTTTTACCTCTACAAATCATTTACTCTCACAAGGTCATAGTTGCTTGCTGAGCTTCTTTTGTCCACCACACAGCTTCTTCTGACTCATGACTTTGTTGCCCCACGGCCTTTTCTCTACGTTTCTCTCAACAATTCTGCTGTTTGTCTTTATCTCTTAGACTTCCCAAATTTCTCAAAAGATGTTGTAATTCAATAGGTTAATCACTACTCATATGAAGTCTCCCATACGCTCTATTGTTTCTATGGCCACTTTTCACAGAATGGCCAAAGATGTGGTGAAAACATAAAGCCAATGGACTTTCCTTTAACCCAATATTTGAGACACAATTGTACGAAGCTGAGTATGTCATCTTTATACATAGGTTAGCTGTTTTTCTGTGTTTCTCACCTCAATGGAGAGTTCTGCTTCGGAGATCTTGTTTTCAAAATAAAGGCCTTTCTTGCAATTTACCTCTCCAGTTTCATCTCCTTCCTCTCCCGCTATACTGCAAACCTATACCTTTTTCATACATCACTTAAAAAATGAAATCAGCTCTCTCAATCCTCTGACCAATGCACTCTCCCTTCAATCACCCTCCACCCTCTACAAGGGCCCAGCCCACAATATTTTAATATTCTATCCTTATCTGCTAGACCAGCGGTGGCAAACCTATGACACACATGCTGCAGCTGGCTGTTACCATTGAAAGTGCTAAAAGCTTCACCATCTCTGTGCTAGACCAGGAACACTCTGGGGCAGGAATCTCAGTAATCTTGGAAATTTTCGGGTCTGGACATGGTGAGTGTCGGTGAGTATCTAAAGACTAACTCAGCAACGACCTTCAAACATCCTTCCCCTTGAATTTAGAACACGATCTCTTTATTAGTTCCTGACCCCACTGGCCAGCAGCTCACATTCCTGAAATGTGCAGAACTGAGTGCCCTAGAGACATACTGGTAGGGTCTCACTGATTCCTCCAGTAATGGAGCCTGCTTCTGTAGAAATATGTCTTAAGAGCACATCTCTCCAGAGTGGCACCAGCTGAGAAGACACAGCTGTGACCTAGGTGGTCTTTCACCTGGCCTTCCAGGGGCTTTGGGCTGTCTGACTGCTCCGACTGCCTTCCTATGTAATGAGCTCATTACCTCTTGTAATGATTTCTCTTCTGATCCTGCAGGACTCTGGTCCAGGAGTGACTCAGCTGATTTGCTTCTGACATGTCTCAAGTAGAAGAGGGGAAGGAAAAAGGTAGAGGGCCAGTTTGGAACAAAGTTTTGAGTCTTAATGTCATGCAGAAGCCTGGCCTCATGCATGGAGAGGTCCAGGAGGGTTAGAGCCAGGTCCTGGACTTACCCCGGAAGTGCGGCAGAGATTGTAGGAACTCTGCCAGCTCAGGAAGGATTTAAGAGGTTGTAGGGTTCTCACTCAAGTACAGGCTTCAAGAGTCTCCTACCAGGCAGTCATAATTAGTGATGAGTCCAAATGGCAGGTGATATAAATCTAGGCTTATATTAGTCCCTCATAGCAAAGATTGACACCAGAACCAATCTTCATAGAAAGTTGGAGGAGGAAGCTAATTAAAGAATTCAGAGCAAGAGCAAGCCCTATAATTTTGAGTACAGGCTGAGTGGGAAGGAGAGACTAAGGCTTAGAAACACTCCCATCCATTCATCACCCCATTCTGGGCACTGGAAATGCCCAGCATATAAACAGAAACCACAACAGAACACAGTCAAGGCTGTGGCAAGGTCAACACAGGGGCTGTTGAGCACAGAAGATGAGCACTTAACTCTGCCTTTTGTTTTGTTTTGTTTTTTCATCCTGGGGATTGAACTCAGTACCTTGTGCTTGAGAGGCAGGCAGAAGCACCACTGAGCTAAATCCCCAGCCCAACTCTGACTTTTTTGAAGGAAGGTCTGGGAGTCTTTCATAATTGCAGTAAGCTGGTGGATATAAAAGCATTTACTGGATGGAAAAGAGAAGCCTGGGTATAAGCAGGGAAGTATGTTACTGCAAAGCCCATGTGCGGCACTGCAGGTAATTGGGTACACTGAGCACCTCTGCAGATGACCAACACTGCAGATGCTGAAGAAAGGGTGTATTCCTGAAATTCTCCAATGTTTATAACTTCATCCTTTCCAGACTGAA
The DNA here is from genome assembly GCF_012274545.1 of Fukomys damarensis. Lineage (NCBI taxonomy): Eukaryota > Metazoa > Chordata > Mammalia > Rodentia > Bathyergidae > Fukomys > Fukomys damarensis. The sequence continues at coordinate 17,977,700 of NW_022900934.1, forward strand.
TAATTTCTTCTAGCAAACATAGAAAGTGCTCATTTTACATATTCTGGGAGATCCACTTGCACGGGAGAGTCATTGGGAAGCCCAGTTCATTGTACAAAAGTTGTGAGAATGGGAGAACAATGAAGATCCTGCCTTGTAGTAAATATGGATTGTCACCTCACACCCCTAGCATCACACCCAGCCAAATCACAGCCCTTCCTCCAAAAGGAAGATGGGTGACGGTTAGCTTCTGTGTAGCATGAGTTCTTTTCTTCTTTTAAATGAGGGAGACTGACTTGGAATGACCTCAGGAGGAAAAGGAAGCCAAAGCAAGAAATAAAAACAGAATTCAAATCAGTGGTTACTCAGGTATTTGGACTCAACCTCAAATGAATTTTAGCCTCTTCATTGTACCAGATTTAGCCCCTGATCAGTTGTTGTTAGTTCAGAAATGAGCCCAGACTAACCCTGCAGCTGGATCCCCAGATGTTATATAGCAAAGTAGACATTAGATGCTGGTCAGAAAGGCATGAGCCTTCTGAAAAGGCCTGCATATGACTGAGAGGAGTGAACATAGTTTTAGTTAGAGTACAGGCATACATTTACAATCTGAGCACAGGGAGCTGACGCAGGATGGCCACAAGTACATGGTCAGCCTGGGCAACAAAGTGACATAGCGCCACATCTCTCTCTCTCTCTCTCTCTCTCTCTCTCTCTCTCTCTCTCTCTCACACACACACACACACACACACTCACAATGAATGCCATTTTAGGTTCAGAGTTTAAAGACAGCCTGTTAGTTCTGCATCCTTCACCAAGTTACTTAGTCCGTGAGCCACTTCATCCTCAGCTATAAAAGAGGGATCCCAGTTGTTTGTTTTTGTTTTTGTCTCACAGTTTGTAGAGGTTTCCTTTCTTAGTTGCCTGGCTCCAAGGCAGGATAGCATGGCAGAGGAGCATTGGAGAGGAGAAACAGTTCATGGCAGGCAGAAGGCAGGAAGGCAGCAAAGCTGTGTGAAGTAGTGAGGAAGCAAGCAGCAAGTGACAAGCAGCAACCCTCTTTCTGTCCCTTGTATTCCATCCAGGCTATTCACCTTTAGAGTTGCATTCACACCCAGGGTAATCCTACCCAAAACTACACCAAACTAACCAGTGGACTAAGTAATCACACATCCTTGATCCCAGCATCACACACTCCAAATCCAGCTTCCTCTGAAAGCCTATCCTATAATTGCACGAGGCTTTAGACACAAGCCATAACATTGCATAAAAGTTCTTTATGTATTTGATTTTAGCCTTTTGATTACCATATGTGCTACAAATAATTTTTCAGCTTGTCATTTATCTTCAGAATCAACAAATGTATCTTTCCCATTTTCAGTTCTTGTAACAAAACTCGAGACTGAGTAATTTATAAAAAATAAGAGTTTATTTGACTTATGGTTTTGGAGGCTGAGAAGTCCAAGAGCAGGATGCTGGCATTTGTTCAGTGTCTAAGAGGGCCTTCTTGCTGCATCAAATGTAGCACAGTGCATCACACTGAGAAAGAGAGCAAGTGAGCTGGTTCAGGTCTCTCTTCGTATAAAGCCACTGATGCCGTCATGGGCTCCCACCATCATGATGTCATCTAATCCTAGTTTTTCCCAGGTCCCACCTCACAATATGATTAGTGTGAATTTGAGAATCAAGTCTCCAATACATGAAGTTTTGGGTGACACATTCAACTCATAGTGAAATGTTTTCCTTTCTGGTTTGGCAAAGAAGATAAAATTTCACAACACGCTATGAAAAACACTATTCATGAGATTGCTGGTTGGAGTTAATTCAGATTGAACCCATTTTATATTTAAGATCTAAGTCTCACAGATCTGACTCTGTTTCATATGTAGTAGACTTCTTTTGAAGATTTGGTTTCCTGTATAGTTGTGAGATCAGGAAAAAAATGCACTAATCACATAGATTGAGTATTCTAGTAGTTTAAAAAATTATTTCTCACTGGGGATTAGCTCAGTGGTTCAGTGGCCTGCCTTGCAAGCACAAGGACCTGAGTTCTATCCCCAGTACCCCCCAAAAAAAATTATATTTCTCACTGAAAATTAATTGCCTATGATCTGGTGTATACATTGCTCTATAAATTTAGTTAACGTGACTCTGTCCTAGAGTTTAATTTCTCCTTAGTGCTGACAACAATCAAATTTCTTAGCTAAGTCTGAGGCCAGTCTTGTTGCCTTTTCTCAGAGGTAAACTCCAACATTTCCATGGTATATAAATTCCTTTCTCAATAGTAAATAGTGAATGAGAATGTGCCAAAAACTCCATAACTAATAATAATTCGTAATCATGCTTGAAAATTATTAAGCAGTTTCTATTTATTTGTTTGTTTGATTGTTTGTGGTGCTAAGGATAAAGCCCAGGGCCTCCAATGTGCTTAGCCTAAGCTCTACCATTGATCTGTAGTTTGGTGGGGTTTTTGTTTTGTTTTGTTTAGTTTTGTTTGTCATTTTGTTTGCATGAGTCTTTCTATACTGCCTCCTGGCCTTTGCACTCCTGGGCTCAAATCTTTCTCCATCTTCAGCCTTCCAAATAGCTGGGACTGTAAGCACATGTCACTATGACCCACATTACTAAGCACTTTCTAGGCATCCAGCACTGTTTTTAGTTTTGGTACTAGTGGACTAATAGCCACAAGATTTATAGGATGCAACAACATTAGTTTGTAACCTATGGAGGTCCAAAAAAAATGGAGTAATTTAACTCCATTAAGTCAAGAAAATGGTATTGCTAGTATTTAATGTCTGGACTGTCTGCTTGCTTTCATGCCTATGTTTGTAACAGTCAATTATGACTTACCTTATCTTGAAATCACTCTTAAGCCTAGGGAGCATCACTATTACTATCTGATTATTCCGCTAACTATTCTAATAATACACTGGTGGCCACTTTCTCACTAATTTTTCCATTTCTTCCTGAACTTTCAAACCTCCTACACTAAATCATTCAGATGAATATTCTGTGAGTAACACAGGAATCTCCTGAAAAATCTCTCTTCCAAAAATATCTGGGTTTCCATGCTTCCACTTACTGGAGGGCAATCAATCATCTGACTGCCTAGAAAGAGGAGACGGTGAAGGCTAAAGAAAAAAAGACAACAGAGACTTAGTAATTTCAAAGTATAATGGGGGGGGATGAGAGGTCAGTGCCTCGGAGTGAGCAAAGGCAAAGACTCTCCCAAGGGGGCCACTATTTGTTGGGTGCCCGCAATAATTGGAGGGGGCCTCAGGTGACTTGGTAATCCTATGACAATGAGGAATTTAAGATGCTGAATATCTTAGGTCATGAGGTTCTTATGTTGAGAACTGTAAGGAAAGCATTCTTACAATAATAGGTGAGAGGGGTTAAGTGGATAAGGAATTTGTCCCTCCCCAGGTGAAACCTTTCTCTTTCTATTCGGTTCTCAAGGAACCAGGATGTCTTTAGCTGATGCAACCTTGCCCTTGAGTATCACAGCATCACGGGACCATTGAGGTCTCAAGGCAAAAATGGAATTATGTCTCAATTTACCATAGCTGGAAGCAGGAAAGCTAGACCTAATCATAATTTTATTGTGAAATTATTTTTCCCCAAGATTATGTAGAATTGCTCTTGGCATCCACTAGCATCATACATGCTGTGTTAAATTTAAAATATAAAGAATTTCTTGTGGATTGTCTTCTAGCCCTCAGAATTAGCTATAAGCTGATACATTCCATTCACAGACTCAGGCCTCAAGGAAAATCTCTTTTCCTTACCATTTTCCAAAGTATTGATTTAGATCTTTATTTTCTGAATGCGAATATAGACTTTTATTTACCAGTTTCAGATGCTTTGGTAATGCTCAAATAAGTAAAATTGGCCAGTCTATAATTGAATTGAGTCATTTGGAGGATATAAAAATACTGTTCAATTTCATTTATGTTTTACTATTTTTATGAGGGCTAGAAAACATTCTGTAGAGAGAAAAGTGGAAAATAGAAATGGAGACTGCATTGTACTACGGGAAGAAATAAGTGAGAGAAACCTGGGAAGAAAGAAAGTGAATTAATTACTACTTATTTTTGCTAGGCACAATGCTGGATGCTTCACTTTATATCTTCTTATTTAATATCCTAAACCACCCCTGAATATAAATTTATTGCACCCATTTCATGGATTAGAAAACTGAAGCTCAGAAAAGTTTAAATAATTTGCTCAAGCAGGACACACCTGTAATCCCAGCGCACTTGGAAGGCTAAGGCATGAAGATCACCACAACTTCAAGGTCAGCCTAGGCTACATATTGAGTTCAAGGCCAGCCTGAAATGCATAGCAAGACCCTGTCTCAAAAAAATTTTTTTTAAATTATTTTTTAAAGATAATTTGCTCAAGAGAACATAATTCATGCAGAGCTAGGATATGAGCACAGTTATCTCAGGCCCTCTGTATGCAGGGTATGGAAAGTAAGAATAGATTATAAAACACAAACTGAAGATTAACAGATAACTACAAAGATTAAAGTAAAACTAGTTATGAAAGAAGAGAAGAATGTTTAGACGAGTATATGCTGGCCATTGGTAAGAGGGGTGGCTTCTGGATCTGCCCACTTAGAGCATGACAGAGGCAGATGACGGAGGTGGCACTGATGGAAATAAGAGTGGGAGATGGTTAATGGGGCTCATAAAGGCAGAGAGGATGCTGGTGCTAGGACAAATGAGTGAGGGGTATCCAAGTGAAGGCAAACGGATGACTGGCTTGACTCAGAGACAAGGGCTCTTGCCTACTCTAGGGCAGAGAAAACTCTAGGCAGAGGGAGTCTTCAGCTCGCTGGTTGACTTTTCCCTTCTGGAAGAACACTCTCCTTGTCAAAGTCTTCCATTTGTTGCACAGGACATGGTGGTACATGCCTGTAATCACAGCACTTGGGAGGCTGAGGCAGGAGGATTGTTGAGAATTTGAGGGCAGCCTATGCTACACAGTGAGTTCAATGTCAGTCTGAACTATATAGTGAGACCCTGTCTCAAAAAAGAAAAAGAAGGGGGTGAAGGGAGGGCAGAGGTAAGGGGAAAAAATGAGAATCAAGACTTGTCATGTAGAGGTACAAGATCCCAACAATGAATGTAACTGTACTGTATCCCTAAAATGTACCAATAAACTCAATTAAAGATGGGAAAAAAAAAAGAAAAGAGAATTGCCAAGACATCAATAATTTTCTAGCAACCTATCAATAACTTCCCTAAACATTTGAATGGAATGCCATTCACTTTTTAAACAGTACTTACTGGATATTTTCTGTGTGCCAGGCATGGTGTAAGTGATAAGAGGTAAAATGACATGCAAAAATACTTTCATCCCTGTCCTTGTGGAGTTCATGGTCTAGTGGAAGAGAATGATCTGATGTAAATTGGAATTTTGTAAATTATGCAAATTGGAATTTTTGTGCTCCAAAAGAGGGGTCTACATTACTATAAAACCATACAAAGTAAAGATTACTTGAAAAAGCAATAATTGTGTTATAACATAGGGAATGAGTAGAAGTTAATGACTTGAAGGAAGAGTATTACACTGCAAATAGAAAGACCATCAGTACAATGATTTCTTGTTTTAATTGGTGTATTCTGGAGAATGGAGTCTTAGGCCAGGATCAGGGCTTTGCACACATTTTATAGTATATTTGGATGTCTTATTTTCTATCTAGAAACTTTCCAAAATGTCCAACATTTCACGTCAAAGATAATGTTTCTGTCTTAAAGCATAAGATAGTTTTCATTTGTTCATACATATATTTATTCATCCACCCAATCAGATCTCCAACAAAGTATCAATCACTTGTTTGCTATTGATTACCCATTCATATGTCTATTTAATTACCTGTCATACCAGTCATCAATTCATGTGTTTGTCTTCTCATCTGCCATCTATATATTCATGTATCTATATATCTACCCACATTTTATCTCTCCATGTTCTTATATATCAATTTATCAATCATCTATCCAACTGTTTATCCATGTATTTGCCTATGTAAGCATCCATTAATCTATTACGCATATATCCATTTATTCATCTATCTTTCCCTCAAACCAACTTTTTTTTTTTTTACTGGGGATCAAACTCAGGACCTTGAGCTTCAAACCACCTATTTTTTATACAATCATTCACTATTCCTTCTATCCAATCACACACACACTCATCCAACTATCCATGTATTTATCCATTTATTATCCATCTATTTATTTATTTATTTAGTGATATCAGGGGTCAAACTCAGGACCTCAGGATCTTGCACTTGTGAAGCAGGCACAGCACCACTGAGTTAAATCTCTAGTCCTGTTATCATTCATGTAATTATCCAAGTATTTATCCATCTTCTATCCATTTATTTACATTTACTGATGTATTCATCCTTTTCTATTGTTGCTACAACAAACTACCGCAACTATAGTGGCTTAACACAGATTACCTTACAGTTGTAGAAGTCTGAATTCTACAATAGTTCCTAAGGGACTAAAACTATATCATTAGCTGAGGCACAACCCTTTCAGAGGCCTTAAGGCAAAATATATTTCCTTGACTTTTACAGCTTGTATTCTTGGTCTCATAACCAACTTTTTCCAATTTCAAAGCCAGTAGCATAGCGTCTTCAAATCTCTGACTCTGTCTTCTACCTTTACCTTACACTAATAAAAAACCTTATGATTATTTTGAGCCCACTTTGATAATCCAGAATAATCTCTCCATTTTAAGGTTAGTTGACTAACAACTAATTCCCCTTTCCATGCAGCTTAACATATTTACAAGTTCCAGGAATTAAGACACAATCGTCTTGCCTCCTGTCAGGTAAAAGAGCCAAAAACCAAGACCAGATCAGAACAAAGGAGAGAGAAAGAGAGAGAGAGAGAGAGAGAGAGAGAGAGAGAGAGAGAGAGAGAGAGAGAGAGCGCGCAACATGGCCAGGACAGAGAGAGCTCCTACAGAAGCTTGGGTGGGGCTTATAGGAGCTGTGATGGGGTTGAGGGATGTGGTGACTAGGTATTGGAGGAGCCTGTGACATCACTAGTTGCTAGGAAGTATCAAGTGTCAGGTTACTCTTTTGTCAGAAAAAAAGGAATGTTGGGAAGAAGAAAGTTGTCTTTTGGTGGGAGAAGTCATATTTTAAGTGGGAAGCAGGGTATTATGGGAAGAAGGCTGCTATTTCATGTAGCAGTCATCTTAAGGTGAGGGAAATCTAACACCTTCCACATCATTTATCTACTTATGCATTTACCAATCCATTCATTCATTAGTCCATCTTGGTGTTTATCCACCAATCCATCAGTTTAGCCATGTATTTTCTCATGTATATATACAAGAATGTTTGTATATATTCAGTTGTCTACTTTTTCCAGTGTCTTTTTATCAATTCATCTGACCAGTTATTCACTTGTCTACTTTTCATCCAACAATTATCCATACTAATTTCATTTATTTATTCAGCAATCCATTTATCTACCAACCAATCACACATCAATTTAACTATTCAACAGTTTATGTAATTATTCATGATTCATGAGATACACTTATCTCTTGCCTCTGACCCATTAACAAAACAGTGCCCTTCCGAGATCATAAACATATGTGTACTCATACACATATATGGACATTCACACCCCACAATTTGGAAATACTTAACAAAACGGGTAATTTTACCTGGACCTTTATTATTTGTGCTCAGTCATCTCTTTTTCTGATCCCAGCTCCAATGACTTGGAGCTCCTGGCTCCTAACCCTAACTCAGTTTCGTTTGCAGTACTTTGTACTGGCTATGTAGTCTTCCTGGAATATTACTTAGTTCACAAAGCCCCAATAGTGCTGACATTATGTTGATCCTCATCTGCCATTCTCCTGGTTATTCCCTGAAGCAATGAGAACAAGTGACCTTGCAACCTGCAAATATATGTATGGGGGTACTGGATTGGAGCTGTGTGTCTGCATGTGTTTTTCTATCACCTAACATCTACTTCCATGATGAGGTTTGACTTAAACCCATATTCATCACAATTTAACTTGGCCGTTTTACTCCCCCACCCCAGGGAGGTAAGACAAATAGAACTATGAAAGTATTTGTAGTGTGATGGTCATAAAAGCCTTTTTTTTTTTGGTACCGGGATCAAACTCAGGACCTTGCACTTGTGAGGCAAGTGGTGGAACCACTGAGCTAAATCCTCAGCCCACAAAAACATTTTGAAAATATATGAATAATGAAAAGGCCATTTAAAGATCTCAAAAATTGCCACTATAAGAAAAAAACTAGATAAATATGGCTAACTTTATTTTTTAACAAGTTTTGTTTTTTCCCTAGACAAGTGCTATTAATAAAGTGAGAAAAAAATACACTGAAATAAAAGCATAAATAGTGGCCATAACTATAAAATCACCACTCACAAACACAATCATAATTTATAGTTATCAAAACTGCTAATATGTAGATATGGTGGTTTACTGAATGTGTGAAATTCCCAGGGCTCAGCTAAAATACCATTTCCTGCTGTGTTGCTCAGAGAGCATATCAAAATGCAAATGAATAAGAGAGACATTATGATAAGAATAATAGCTCCTCTTTATTTTATTTTTAAGAAAGGTAAATTTTTCAGACCTAGTACTTTATAGATAATTCGTAACAATTTACTAGTTACATGCCTCATGACTGACCATGTCAAGACATGACTCCCTAGAACTTTGGCTAAATGACTGTTAAATTTTTGTACAGTTTTAAGGCCAAGAATTCATCATGGATACAGGATCTGGAGTGGAACTGTTTGGGCAAGTCTGAGTAGCCTAGCTCCTCTCCTGCAGATACCAGGCATTTGTTGAACAAAAGTATTAAGACTTCTTCATGGAATTCAAAACTGGCCTACAAAGGTATGGTCTACACATCTTCAAACCCCTTCAAGAAAGTTTGAATGAGAAATATGCTGCCATCAGAAATGAAAAAAGGGGCAATTCCCCTATGACTGAGTAGCAGTCTGGTCTGGGAAGATGTCATTGTGGCAAACTGCTAGTTGATGGATGAGATCTACCTGTACCCCTGAATTGATAACTATTCTGATACTAAATACAGGATTATCAAGAAAGGATTTGGTAAATTAGCTGGAATTTCTCCATGGATGTGAGACACATGAGCAGAGTCGAATGAGACACACATTTCACATCATTTTTTAAATATTTTCCTTACTCAACCCTTAACCAATATTGGCTGAGCATTGTAAAGTACTTACAAACTCCAAAACTGGCACCCTAAAAAATACCCAGAGCAACCATGGGCTCTGGAGTCATATTGCCCAGGTTTAGCTTCAGCTGACTCTCCTAATTTAATAAACCTCAAACGTTTAGATCTAAGCACAGACTACTAGCCCAGCTTCCAGCCTAGTTTGACTTAGAGCCCAAGAATTTAGATTTCTATTCAATTCCTAGATGCTACTTAATCCAGGAACCACACTTTGAGAACCATGGCTTTAAACCAAGTCAGTCAAGATAAGTCATGGCTGTTATGTTTGTTTTTTTTTTTTGGCTGTTATCTTTCTAAATTAGTATGAGAACATCTGTATTAATTGGGTTTCTCTAGACTAGAAGAACAGAATCAAGAGGATACACATGAGTGCATCACACATACACACACACACACACACACACACACGGATATTTTTTGTTTTGTTTTGTTTTCTTTTCTTTTTCTTTTTATTGAGTTTATTGGTACAATCTGGGTATACAATACAGTTACATTCATCATTGGGATCTTGTACCTTTACATAATAGGTCTTGATTCTTATTTTTTCCCCTTGTCCCTGCCCTCCCTTCACCCCCTCCTCCCCTCCCCATTTACAAACACTTTATTTCCATTTTTTCAGTTTCTCATATTTTTTCCTCTCCCTTATTACCTTTCCCCCACCCTTCCCACTTTCCCTACACCTTTAGCCCTTTACTTCCTATTTCACATTATTAATTATCTCATTAGGATCCTGGCACACATGGATATTTTTTATGGGAAATATCTAACTTGATTGTAGTAGCTGAAAAGTTCCATTCATTGTCTGTATGTTGGAAAACTACAGAAGGAAAGCAAATGGTGTAACCCATTCTGATTCCAAAGGCTTTAGAAGCATAGGAGCCAATAATATAACTCATAGTCTATGTCCGGAGGCCTGAAAACAGAGAATTGAAATAGAGAAAGTATAGGTGAAAATCCCAGAGTCTTGAAGGTTTGACATTCAGGAGCACCAATACCTGAGAGCAGGAGAATATGGTTGTCCAAGCTCAAGAAGAGAAAGGAGAGAAGAGAGAATTCATATTTCTTCCTTTTTTTTTGCTCTATGTGAACCCTCAGTGGATTGGTTGATGCCCACCAACATTGGTGACGTGAACCTTCTCACTCAGGGTACCTATTCTAATGTTAATTTATTCTGGAAACACTCCTACAGAAACCCTAGAAATACTTTACAATTTAAAACCTGGGTGTCCCTGAACCCAGTCAAGTAGACACAATTAATCAACACATTATCTAGGATTTGCAAACACTTTTTGTAATGCTTTTGTTTGTTTTCTTTTCACTTGTTCTTCTATAAAATATCAGCCTTATTTTTGCATGTGATACCTGGAGCAAGAGCCAGAGGAACCTCAAACACTGGAATGAAGTTGTAAGGGTGTGGCAGCTGCTGTCCTACTTCAGCAACTAGACCTTTCACTGCTTCCTTCCAGGAATGTGCCTCAGTTTTAACAGCGATAAAGTGAGGATAATAATAAATTTTCCTTTGTAAAAATGAAATATGATGATACATGTAAAGTATGTAAAATGGTGCCTGGTGCATATGAAATGCTCAATAAATATTATCTGTTATAAACTGTAAATGTGACAGTCTACGTTTTATTATCATGAGACATCCTTCTCTCCAACTTTCTTTCTTTTTAGGATATATCTCTGGAATAAGTGAAATAAATGGTAGGAACTGGACTTTCTAGAATTTATAGTATTACCTACAGTAATTAAAGTATATAAGAATTATTGAAAATAAATGGAATTGAATAGACAAATGCAGGTTGCTGCCATCAGTCTGCTTCAAATCGCTGATGGTTTATCTGGATTCTCTGTTACTAACAGGTTGTGAAGCACCTAGTAAACACATATTTGCTGATTGCAACTGAAATGAGACATGGAACAACTTAAAATATCTGGACATAGACCATATTTTGAGAAAACACTTAAAATTGGGGTTAAGCTTATGCAATAACCAAGCATAATTTATATTTATAGTAAGTTAATGATGGATGTCACTAGTATAACTTAATGCTGAATACTGAGTGTGTTTGTTAGCTATCAAATTACTCTCAAAGCTTGGTGGCTTAAAAGAAACAGTGAACATTTATTTTCTCACAGCTTCTGTAAGTCAGAAATTTGAGAATGGCTTAGTTGGGTGACTAAGGAGGTCTCGGCTCTCATGATGTTTCAGTGCAGATATTTTCTGGAGATGTAGTCTTATCTGGGGTTGACCAACCACGAAGAATCCACTTCCAAGATGTCACATGCTTACTTTCAGGAAGCCTCAGGTCCTTCTTGCCACACAGAGCTCTCCATAGGGCTGACTGAATGCCTTTGTGGCATGGCCACTGACCAAATGACTGAAAGGAGCAAGGCTGATGCTATGATGCCATCTGTGACCTAATCATGGTAGTCATACTCTGTCACTTCCAAAATATCCTGCTAGTTACTCAAATTGGCTCTACAGTTGGCGATCTTTGGACACCATTTTGGAGAATGGGTACCATGCTTTATTTCAGTAAAACCATGAGAACTAATTAATTAATTTTCAAAATGGCAGTGTTTTATTCCTAGAATGCAAAACAGTGTTGCTTCTTTTATTGTCAAATTGCAGATGGCAGCCTCTCTATGTTGATCAGTAATGTTGACAGTAGAACTATACCTATAAGGGAAAAGATTCCACAGAAATTCGAGGCTTAGGAAAAAGCCTCAAGCTAAGCAAGTTTGTATGGGTAAAACTGTCTAACCATCATCATAGCAGCAAAGTATGTAGCTGTGTGAGGATGAAAGATTTATGCAGCTGTTTCAGGGTACAGTGACCACTGTTTTTGAAAAAATCCCGTCCAAGATCATTTGTCATATAACTTTCCATAAATCATAGTTAAATCATGAATAATCATTTACATGTGTAAACTCAGGTTTAAAAAGTTCAAAAAAGTAGTAATGCTTTACATAGGTGAAAGTCAGAGCTCTTCTGTGCTGTAAGACTTAAGTCAGTCAGATTAATAGGTGAAGGACGGAGGGCATGTATCAGCAGAAAGCACTCTGAAAGACAGAAAATCTCCAAGCCAAAGACAAGAAGAACAATGATTGATTTCAGTTGAGTCAGTGAAGCTCAAGTTTTGAAAAGAGCAAGTCAGTGTGAACGGAATATGGGAAAATGGGTCCAGAGGGAAGGATAGGACAGTAATGCAATAATAAATACTTTGTTGAACAGTTACTGTGTACTAAGTAATGTACACACAACATTTAGTCCACCATAACTCTATTATTTGAATCCAGAAACTGTAAGTTAAGTGACTTTCTTAAGGTCATTAGTGGTAGAGCTGGGATCTCAACAGAATCTATAGTGCTCCAAATAGTTGGCCTAACTGTTCTTACTCAGTTTTCTCTTGGGAAACAGTACTTGGACAGGAGGAATCCCTGTGGCAAATTCACCCCTGTGGCATTGAACTGCTGTTGGAGCTCCATGATACATAGTAGCCATTTGTATCACCCCCTCAGTTCCAGGTTCCATACTGACTCCTGTTCCTGCAGAGAAAAATCAGAGTCAGCATGTAATAAGACAGGCTGGGATGCTCTGCAGGCACAATTCTCCAGGGAATTTAAAAAATATATTTGAAATATTTCAAATATACAGAAAATAATGATAGAAACTAATCTTTTAAAACATTTCATTATGTTTGTTTCAGAGCTTTCCAAAAACTCAGAGAGGTTAAAACACAGGGACTTTAATGGCAAACAAGTCTGAGACCAGGGTACCCATAAACCCTCAGAGTTGTTTACAAGGGCAGCATTATTGGAGTAAGTGTGGTCTTATATTACCTTGAAGGACAAGCCTCACTGGACTGATTAAGTTCTGACATACTTCAGATCTCAAGGGCAGTTTTCCTGACCTTTCTGACCAAAGTAGAGCCTTCTAGCACAATCTCACAGCATAATGTAACACTCCTTTCTAGCACCTGTTACCACCACAGAATGCAAGCTTCCAGAAGGGCTGAGTTTGTGTCAAATTTTATTCATCATTTTACCCCAACACATAGAACAGTGTTTGTCAATAGTAGGCGTTCGATAAATGTACTTTTAATGAGTACACTTTATTTTAAATATTAATCTCCTTAGTTATTTACCTATAAGAAATGAAAACACATGTCCACACAAAGACTTGTATGTGAAGGTTTATAGCAACATTATTTATAATAGCTCCAAAGTGGAAACAATTCAAACGCTCATATTGAGTAAATGGGTGAATAGAAGGTAGCACATTGTGCAACAAAATATCATTTAGCAACAAAAAAAAGAATAGACAAAAATTCTACAATATAATATAAACCACAAAAATATTATATGTGAAATGAGACAGACACAGAAGAGTATATATTGTACTATTCTGTTTATATGAAATTTCAATAAAAGGCAAAACAACAAAGAAGAAAGCAGATTCATAGTTGTATGGGCCTGGGAATGAGCATTAAGAATTGGCTGCAAATGGTAATCAGGGAATTTGTGGGGGGGTGGCAAAAATGCTCTAAAACTGGATTGTGGTATATGGGTTCATAACTGTATACATTTTCTAAGCATCATCAATTTGTACACTTGTAAAAGGCAAATTACAGGGCATATGAAATATGTCACAGTAAAATGGCAAAAATGTCTTTAAAAATCAATTCCTTACTTGATCATTTTATCTTAGCTTGTGTCCTGAGGAACACTATATCTTTAGGACATCATGCCAGAGACTGTTAGTTGAGCTATAAGCTCTTTAGTAACAAACCCAAGGTGTAACTCAGAATGTAGAATACCAAAATAGAGTACATTTCCCAGCCTCCTTTGCAGCTCGCTGTGGCTAGGTGGCCAAGTTCTGGTCAAGAAGATGTAAGTAAAAGTGTTGTGTAGTATTTCCTGGAGGCCCATTTAAAGGATTCAACCCCACCTTTTCTGTTTTGTCTTTCCTTTTCTTTTTCCAGGATATTCCATATGATGCTGTATAGTCACGCCGAACCTTGAAGTGATGTTGAGATTGAAAGCTAAGAATGGTGGAACCAAAATATTGAAGCATGGATTCCAAAGACACTGTAGAGCTTTCGTGTCACTCCTGGGCTGCCTCTTCATATGTATGTTGTGGAGGACAAACAATTTTTTCAATATCATAATTCTTTCATTATTTCTATAACAGGCGGCCAAATCTTATCTTAAATAATGTCAATTTTAATAGATAAATGAAAAGAGAGTTTTATGGCCAAATCACTTTGGAAACTCTCATACTAGGGCAGTGATAGTGAACTTTTTAGAGCTTTCAGTGCTGTACACAGGCTGCTTCAGTGGCACGCATGCCATAGGTTCACCACCAGGCACTAGGGTTTGATAGATTTCATTAATGCTCAGTTTTCAGTTAAGTAACCTCCAAAAACACCCCAAAAGGGCTACTATGTACAACTCCCTCAAACAAACTTGATCTCAAAATATCTTTTCAGTGGCCCATTTCATGGGATGAATAACTTGGAAAAGAGGAGATACTGCTTTAAGAAAAATCTGTATTTGGGGATTTTCCATCTTCTTCCCCTCCCTCTTCTCTTTTTCCTTCTTTCTCTACCCCTTCCTCCTTCTCTTCCTCAACCATGCCCTCCTCTTCTTCCTCTTTCTTCTCCTTGTCTTTCTTCCTTTAAAAAACATTTTTTAAGAGATTGGGTCTTGCTATGTTTTCCAGGCTGGCCCTCAATTTCCAGGCTCAAGCAGTCTTTGTGTCCCAAGTAGCTGGGGTTATAGGCTGCCACTATGCCCAGCTGGTTCTCCTTTTCTAATCCATCCTTTTCGTAGGAAGCTAGAGAAATCTTTCTTTAACAAAAAGCTGATGATATCACATCTTTTTTATTTCCTTAAATGATTCCTATAGGATAACTTTTAAACTCCTTTTATGTAACATAATAGGCCCTTTATGATCTGGCTTTTGCCTTTTCTCTAGCCTCAGTCTAGCCATCTCATCTCCCTCTCGTATCATGAACTTTTGGCAATGCTGAGAACTGACCGTGTTTTTCCTGGTCTTTTTATCTGCTATACCCACTTGACGGACCACTTTCTACTTCCCACCTTTCCTGATCCTGATTCCGCCTCTGATCTTTAGGACTAGATTCAGGTATCAGCTGATTTGTAGTCATACTTTGAGCAATGCCTACTATGTGTCACATGTGAATATACCAGGGCTTGAGCCTTGGAGGGGCATGGAAACATATGAAGTTAGGCAAGTACTGTATTAGGGTATGCTAGTGGCTACAACAAATAACCTCCACTTCATTTCAACCTTTAACCTTCTTTTTTTTTTTTTTTGGTACTGGGGATTGAACTTGGGTCCTTGCTCTTGTGAGGCAGATGGAGGAACCACTGAGCTAAATTCCCGGCTTAACCTTCATTTTAATAACTTAACACTATCAGCTTATTTCTTGCTCACAGTATGAGCCAGTTCAGGTGCCACTTTGCAATTAGCCATGGGTTCAGACTCATGTTTATCATTTCCTGGACCTCCACTGGGTAATTTTGCAACTGGCCAGCAGACGAGGTAAGGAAGAGTTTGGAGGATCACATGGGAGTTTTTAGGAGATGTCCCTAAATGGGACATTTATATCACTTCTGTCCAGATCCTATTATCTAGAGCGCAGTCACACGGGACCCACCTGATTACTGAGAAAAGTAATTTTGCTATGAGTTAGGAGGAAAATGAAATGGGCTGGTGAAAGTAGCCTTTACTCTGCCACAGATGTACAAACAAGAACAATGGGGCCCAGGGATTTAGCTCAGTGGTTCCCCTGCCTGCCTCACAAGCACAAGATATTTTGAGATCCCCGGTACCAAAAAAATCAAAAAAACAAACAATAACAATGAAGATGCTCGTAGTCTAATGGAGGAAACAGAGAAGTAAACAGAGGCAAAAAATCAAGAAGACATGGCCAGATGGGTTTCATCTTGTGTTGTGGAGTTCCCAGCACTGTGGGAAGCCCTTCTATGGCTCCCTTCAGTGGTCCCACAGATCATTCTTCTAGGGCCCCTTGGAAATGGGGACACATTATATGGTACAGAAGTTCATGCATCATCATCGTCTCCCCTGCAGCAGACCTTCAGTGTCTTACTGTTGACCGTCTCCTGCTCCAGCAGCTGCTTTAGCATCCAGATGTGTGGGCTCCATTTAATTTCATACCACTGTATCTGATAACACTTTACCTTGTGGCCCTGCCATGTGCCTCTCACCAGGGTCCTTGAGACACTGAGTTTTGGGACACTACCAAAACCAATCTGGCACAGGCATGAACAAATTGTATGAATCTTTATCCAATGAGAATCATTTATCCAATGAGAGAGAGACAAGCTGGTGGATAAATTTCCTTCCCTCCTTCCTCCTCCCATAAACAATACTGAGACTCATTTTACATGGCTTCTCAGAAGATAATCTCCTGAGCAGAAGCAATCAACTATACTTAGGAGAGCTAAGATTAATAACCATCCTAGTAATTGGCTTTCTTTCCTACTTTACACTTTTGCCTCACTCCTACAGTACAGAATCAGGTTATGATTTTATTTATTTATTTTTTCTTGAGACAGGGTCTCACTATGTAGCTCAGACTGCCCTGGAACTCACTATGTAGCCCAGGCTGATCTCAAACTCACAGCAATCCTCCTGCCTCAGCCTCCCAAGTGCTGGGATTATAGGAATGCACCACCATGCCCAGCTAGGTTCTGATTTTAGACAGCAAAAAGCAACTTAGCTGTCTTTGTTCCTCTACACACACACAGTGCTTCTCCATAGGTTGTTCCTAGCTGCTGCTTAAGTGCTTAAGTTAGATTCCACTAAACCCTTTCTGTTCCACAGACTTACTCTTTCAATGTCAAGCTTATAGCCTCTCCTGCATGTAGCCCCAGACCCTTCTTGAGTCCTACTCAGCTGTGAATCAATCATGACTCCTATTGATTCTTTTTTTTTTGGGGGGGGGTACCGGGGATTGAACTCCGGTCCTTGCGCTATCGAGGCAGGCCACTGAACCACTGAGCTAAATCCCCAGCCCTCCTACTGATTCTTTGACGAACATTGTGTCTTCACGTGTTTAACTTTTCTTGTGCTGCTGACTTTTCTTAATGTTTAAGAACAGCAGTTACTGACAATTCTCCCTCGTGTTCCTGCACCTCTCCAAGACATCACTTTTCTCCATGCCTTGCCACACACATGCTATTCACTCTGCCTGGAGTCCCATTCTCTTCTTTACCTCACTGACTAAAGGGGCTCTCAGGCTGATTCCAGGTCTGAGCCTCTTGAGCACTTTCAGAGCTCTGGAACCCTTGATTCTAGTGTTAGGCTGTCCAACACTGCCTGGTCCAAGTTCTGTTGGCTGCTATCAACAGCTGGCTTAGGAGGTTAAGAAAGCTGTCCCTGTTGGGCAACAGGGGAAGTGGGAACAAGCAGTTCTCAGTGTACTCACTCAATAGTGCCACAGGATTGGAGGTCCTCAGGATCTATGTGTAAATCTCCACTGTGTCCCCAGCTAGATTATAAGTTCCTTGAGGACAAGGATGTTGTCTGGCTTGCTTACTACTGTGCTGTATTCTTGCATCTAAAACAGTACCTAAACACAGCTGGTGCTTAATAAATATTTGCTTTGGAAAGAAAGAAAAAGAGGAGGAAGGAAAGGTTGTGAAACATCTTGGCCATCTTGGGTCAAATGAAAGGTGCCAAGAGGAGTAAGATGGGTGGCAGGGGGCTGCAACCTCTGTATTTTCAAACTGTACAAATCCCTAATGTTTGGCAAGAAATGAAGCAGCATTACACAAAAGATAAGGCCCAAGGCTGAAAGCCATAGGAAAACTGGTATTTCAAAGAGGCTAAAAATATTCTCTCTGGGGTTGCTGTAAGGCTCTGCCAAAACCTTATAGTTACCCATGACACAGTGAAGCCCTGCTCATCTTCAACCTATGGGACAAGTTGCTCTTGGAATCATCAAACCCAGATTATTCCTGCTTTAACTGAGGTAAAATGAAACTCTAGTAAAAATCCAGCCAGTTTCTCAGCGAGGACTGAAGAAGGACCACGTTAGGGCAGGCAAGGGGTGAGGAGGGAGATAACCGCCAATTCCGACGGGAGGGACAGTAATGGGACGGCAAGCAGGGCAGACTCCCCATCCCTCCTTCCCTAATTGCTCCTTCCCATCATTGGACTATTCTCCTCCCTCCTTCCACCTATTTTCTTTATGGCACTTATCACTAGCTGCCTCGTATTTATTTGTTGTTTTTCTTTCACCCATTGCTTGAGAATAAGAGCTTTGTCTTATTGACTGCTGTATCTGCTGTCTTGGATCAATGTCTGGTCTTTAGTGGGCACTTAAAAATTAGCTGCTAAAGAACGAATCAGGGAATATAACAGTCGAATCTGCCATACGCCGGGCTCCGTCCTTGAGGATGCTACAAGGGTGGTGGCAGAGATAGGTCCGAAAATAAATACGCCATGGCTCGAAACCTGATTTTTACGGAGGTATAGCCGAGGAGCAGCAGGATCCCTCGGGCTGGACAACTCCCGCGTTGTGCGGGGGCTCGGAGAAGAAGCCAGGGAGTCAGACACAGCAGCAGAGGATATGACTGGAGACCGACGCCGCGGCTCCTCTCTTCGCTTGTCCTCTCAGCATCTTTTCCTGATGTGCGAGAGCCTCGCCTCTCCTCGGGTCTCCCAGATACCCAGACCGCTACCTGCAAAACCTCCACCTGCGGGACGAACCTGCGCCTCC